>NW_009970726.1:2709144-2787666 GCF_000747805.2 Chaetura pelagica
CCACCCCCCGTGGAGGGTGGGCCCCATGTGTGTGCACAGCCCAGCAGCTCCCATGCAGGCTGCCAGCCCAGCCCAGCCCAGCCCAGCCCAGCAGGTCCTGTGCAGGCTGCCAGCCCAGCCCAGGACAGGCTCTGGGGCTCCCGAGCCAAAGCAAAGCCTAAGGCCCAATTTAAAGCATTCACACTAAACCACCAGAATTAAACCAGTTCCCTTCCAGCCAATACAGCAAAGTGGTGGCTCTGAAGTCTGGTCTGGGAGTAGCTGATTTAGGTGAGAAGAACCTCTGTGAAACCACCATGCTGCATGCCCAGGACCATGCACTTTCCAAGTTTTTCTTTTTTCTGTTTTCTCAAGCATTGAGTACATTACTCATTTGCTCTGAAGAGAATAAACCTGATCCAACACTGTATTTTGTCACCAGGCAGGGCTATTGCATGTCCCCACACAACAGCCAGCAAATACAGAGAGAGCAGCAGGAGGCTGGGTACCACCCTGCTCTTTTGTGGTGCACAGCAGACCACCAGTTCAAGTTAAAAGATGGACATAGTTTTGTTCTGTGGCTGTTGGTCTGACAGGAAGCTGATACTTACTGAAAAACAGTACCTTGGTAATTCCTGATCCTCTGCCCTCCATGAGAGCTGTCCCCCATAAGCCATGGCACAGGCAGGTAGGGTTCCTGACAGCAGACCTTGGCCATGGCTCTGGCCCTCCCCTGCCCTGCAGCAGGCACTGTGGACAGCAGCTCTGGCACTGCTCCAGATGCTGCTTCTCACAGCCTTGTCAGGTTGAGTGGCCTCAGCAGCACATTCCCTGTACCCGTTTGTAGATGCTAATATTAGTTATCAATAACCAAGGGTCCCTGCACAGTCACTGGATGTGCAGTCGGGCAGGGCTGTACTCAGTAGGTTATTATTATTGCTTGTGATGGTGGAAACTGCCATCACGGAGTAAACAGAACACCCACTCAGCCTCAGCTATACTGCGACATGCACATCTTCCAGCACCCAGAGTTCTGTGCACCTGTATGTGTCACACTCAGTGCAAGGTCGAGACAGAAAACAACCAGAGGTAGCACATAAGCATGGCACAGGCACCACTGCCGGGCCCATGGAGAGTCAGGCCAGGTTCATTCCCTCCCCATCCTGCTGGTACAGCAACGAAGTTGCTGGGGTTTCAAAACACAGGCAGGGAAGGGCTGTGCACAGGCTGTAGCTGCTCAGCACCAGGAACGCTTCTGAAAGCCGAGTATCTGGAAAAATCAGCAAGTTTGTAAATAAATCCACTGAACAGGAAAGGAAACAGCATGGGCTAGTGGTTAAAAAGCCAAGTTTTGTACTGCAAACCAGTTGTGAAGAGGCAGTTTTCGTGGGGGTGACTGCAGCCAGTTAGGGAGAAGAGCCACTGGCAGCCACCACTGCAAGAGGGGACTCTGTGCCAAGGGAACAGCCCCAGCCATGGCCAGGCGGGCTGGGTGCCCCAGGGCTCGCTGGTGTTCAGAGTGGGAACATAGAAAAATGCAGCCCATTCTCCTTGCTGTCCAGCACATGCAATTCCAGATCAAGCTCTCACCATCTCTTGAGCAGTTTAACGAGAGCAGTGGCTTTTCAGAAAAAGAAAATAACCCAGCAGGGTACCACATCCCCAGGGTATCAGACCCGCTAGTAGTTGCACTTGCAGCAGAAGAATCTTCTGTGGGCAGCCATCCAGCTGCTTTAGCTTGCAGTGATCCCACCAGTTCAGATGTAATAGGACCTCCCTGTTCCCAAAAATTACAACTGAAGCTGCTCACCGCTCTCTTTCCAGCTGGGAGGAACTGGCAGGTGAGCAGGACCTTCTGTTGTCTGTTGTAGTCTGAACCAACTCAGAACTTCACATCAGGGTAAACACCATCCCCATGTGCCAGCTGACTATACCTGCAGGGACTGCAGCAGAAACAAGGCAACACAGCACCCAGCCCCTGCTCCAGGCAGGCCATGGTGGTGGGAAGGCAGAGCAGAGGAGGATGCATAGGGCTGGAAAGAGGACAGATGCGTGGGACATTTCTGCCTAGAAATGTTCAGGGCCAAAATCCCCACCAGGAGGCAGCTCTTCCTGCATGCTTCAGCTTGGGTTCAGTAATAGGTGATTAAGGCAGATTTTTCAAGCCCCATGACTGTGAGCCACAGGCACATGCCCCACTTCAACGATGGCAGGTCTGTTTTAAGGCATTCACCTTCCCAGCTATGCATCAAATGATACCCTTCCTTCTGCAGGCTGGCACAATTAGTTGATTACCATCTAAATGGAGATGATGTAATGACCTGGCTTTAAAAACAGTTAACACAGCTTTTTGTAGCAGATGAGACCACACTCTTTAACCTCCTGCCTGGACAAAGTGGAGAGTGTTTCTCCTCAGACTGCTGCAGACTGTGATACCCTTACATGCAGCTCAGCAAAGCATTTTCCTTCAGCTCTGCAGCTGTCTTCAGTGTGGCCATGTCTTAATTCCACATTACCAGTGCTGTGAGTGATACTAATGGGGACCATAACAAGCCCTTCAGAGAGGCTTATAAAGCTGGAAGGTGCAGTATGACTGCTACCAGATCCTAGAAGGATTTCAAACTAAACCACTTATCCCTCCTGAAAATGGAACTGCTGTTTGGAACATTTATAAAAAATCCAAATGCTGTTACTACCACCACTGCAGTTCACCCTTTTGATACTTTCCCATCAGATCTCAGCTCAGACCTGTTCCTAATGACTTGCAGCTACATAGCTCCTCAGACCAAAAGTACTTTCCAAGCCAATTTGAATCTGATGAGTATAAAAAACAAAAAATAGGCATGAACTGAAACACAAGAAATTCTGATTAAACATGTTTTAAAAGCCCTTTTTTACTATGAGTATGATCAAAGACCAGCAAGGTTGCCCAGGGAGGCTGTGCAATCTCCAACTTCGGAGATATTCAAAACCAAGCCAGCTCCAGTCCCAAGCAACTGCTCTGGCTGTGCCTGCCTGAGCCAGGGCAGGACCAAGCAATCCCCAGAGGTCCCTGCCTACCTCAACTACTCTGCAATTCTGTGGAGCTACTCACTTCACTGAACTCAAGCTTCCAGAGAAAATCACCTCAGAGCAGGTTACTGCATGCATTTCCCTTCCTGTGTCAATCAGACTGTTGCCCTCTTCCAGAGGAGATTGGAGGGGAAAACATGACAGAGGTAAGGGTCTGAAGTAGCTGCTGTTAAGATCAGGGCATAGCAATGGCTCCTGAAAATGTCTAATTTTAACTGCTGCACTGACTGTAATTTAAGGTGGCCCCAAGTCTTAGCAGTCTTCAAGGAGTAAAAAGAGCAAGTGTTTTCTAAGCCTGATCCTCTGCCACATGCTACTTTCCATAGGTGGAACTCAGTCATCACCTCTCCCTGATGCACGTGACAAGACTGCTTCCTGCATCTTCCCTTCAAGCCTAGTGCTTCCAAGAGCTTCACTGCCTCCCACTGTCTGCCAGGCTACCTCCTCCAAGATCCAATTTACATGGAGAGAGCAAAGCAGCAGTGGTCTGACCTGCCATAATCTTTTTCTTGCATTCCCACAGACATCTCTGACTTTTGTCCAGGCTTCTTCCGTAACTGCTCTGCAGCTTCCATACAGCAGCAGCAGATGCCATGGAGGTTGCCAAGGCCTTCAATCTGTACCTGTAGCATTGTCAGCCACTTCTATTCCTGTTTTGTGTTTTGTTTTTTAAGTTCCTAAGTTTTCAAAAGATCTTGTGTTCTGCTCCAGTCAATGCAATAAAAGTTCTACGTTGAGTAAGAGCTGGCCACCCTACATCTAGACTTGGGAGTTAAAACCATTAGTTATCTACAAACACAACAAAATGAAAATTATCTTGATCCATCAAAATGTCTGTCAATCAGAGTAAGATGCAGACCCCCAAGACCTCTTGTGTACCTCTAAGTAAACTGCTTCATCAAGAAGACCCCTGCAGCTTATCGTAGATGCTGAGCACACACTCTAACAAGACCAAGGCTAATGATAGGACAAAATACACCTCCAGTAAGAGATGATAGAGATTTGCTGATGAACAGCAATACAGAGGCATCACAACACATTATATTTTGAAATACCTTCTTAAAATACACTTGGCTATTAGGACAGAAACAAAACCCATCATCAGTTACCCAGTGTTTCACAAAGCACCAGCTTCCTGCTCTGGGGCAAAGATATTTTAGTTTGCAAGGAGACCACAAAGACTTGATTCATTTTTACGTGAACTGGTATTAGATGCACACGAGTGTGTGGCGAGAACTTTCACCAACTTTCAACTATCTTATCTGATGCTCTTCCTGACAGCAGATGGCTATGATTTCTCATGAACATCAAAAGTACAGTAGACAAAAGGATAGGACTATTAAAGAGCTGCTTTGGAAATAAACAGTTTGCTTGCAACCCTGTCAGCCTACATATCCTACTTAGTATAACTTCTTCTCAGTAACTTGACACATGCATAAGAGTAAATTTTTCAATGCTCACGGTGTTCATTGCTTATTTATCATTGATACACGTTTAATCCTCTGCCAAGCAAGTGACAGTTTAAGACTTGGGAATACCCAAAGTGAAGAGCAGCTGCCTTTTTTTTTTTCAACAGGTATACCAGAAAATAGAAGAAATTAAACATAAACCTTCTACATACCTCAGAATCAGATTATATACCAAGATGAAAATATTTAACCAAGTCCCTCTATCCATGCTAACCCTGCTTGGTCTTGTCCCACAGACAAGACTTCAAAGAGCATCACCCTTCATCCAGGAGCAACCACAGGTTTTGCAATCCTGAGGGCAGTTGCCAACTGAACTTATTATACATGACATTTTAGAACTGTTCATGAGAATGAATTTGCATTACACAAAGAGTCACCAAAACAATTTTATTTCCAGTGTTTAAGTGGGTATGCACACAGGCATGATACAGGTTTGGATTCATTAGGTCTTCATGCAGAATTATATTCTCAATAAAAGAAACCAGTTCCATCCAGTATCCACTATCTACACGCCTATGTTACATACAACATTTATATCAAATCTGGTATCTGAAGAAAAGATACACATGAAATATGTACATTTAAGTTACTTATTTTACAGAAAGATTAAAAATTCAAGTCACATAAAACTCAAAATCTGTATTAAAATTGGAAATATAAAACTCCAATATTTACTGGAATGCCTAAGGAACGGAAGCTCTGTAGCCACCTGTGTTAACATTTGTAAAATGTAATGAAACTCGTTAACAGTAAAATGCATTCATTTGTTTGTAATAAGTTTCTCTAATTTAACAATATGGCACCATAACAAATCAAATGAATTTATGATGAGGCACTTGTTAGTGACTAAACCAAAAGAACAATTTTTCTGCATACTAATGCCAGGCCAACTCTCAGTCAGAAAACCATGTACACACTACACAGCATGTTGCATCAGATGCTTTGTTCAATATTTGTATGCAGCCATCAAATATATTTTTTCTTAAAATATATATATACTTTAACTTTAGTGTTCTTCTGGCTGTGGTAATGCACTGTGAAAACGTTCCACAGAGCATATCGATGAAACCAGCCCAAATGAAGGCTGCATAACAACAACAGTACAGGAAAAAAAAAAATAAAAAAAAAAAATGTACACACATACACACAGTTACTGGGAAGTGTAACAGTTAATGAATTGCTGTAGTGGACATTATCTCCCCATTTTAAAGATACTGGTAGAATCGAGATCTAACCACTTGGGTCCCAGACAGTTTGTGAGGATGGGCATCAACTGCTGGGCTAAAGTTGTTTTTGTTCATGTTTTGATAATTTTCACCATTTACCTGGTCTGGTGGCTGAAATGATCCCAAAGGTGGTGTTCTGTTAATTAAAGTCAAGCTGCTGGAAGAACTGCCTTCATCTGCCTGCAACTCTGCAGATAAAGGCAGATCTACCTTTGATACATCTGCTAAGCTAGTGTTCTCAAGCCTGGGCTTTCCAGTTTCACCCGTATTAAGGTCAGTTGTGCTAGTGCGTAAACGCTCTCGTGCAAGCCAGTCTGAGATGGAGAGGTCCTGTGCTGGGCATTTTGGCTTCAGCCGATTGACAGCTGAAAGCTCAGATTCTCTCTCTCTGCTTTGACTTGGCTCTTGAGCTTTCCAAGCATTCAGGACACTTATTTCAGCAAAATCCCTCTGTCCTCCAAGCGTATGCCTTCGCCTGATATTCTTCTTCTTTGCAGTCTCTGCAGAGTTAGCTTTTTGATTCCCTACTCCAAACATGTCATCTGCAGAGGACTTGAGTCGCAGCTTTAACCGATCTGTAATTTTAAGTCTCCAGGTAGGCTCTTGTTTGTCAGCCTCACTTCTGGCTGATGTAGCTAAACTGCTTGTTGATCTTCCTTTTTTCATTATGTCAAACATTTTGGTCACAGTAGGCAAGTCCTTCTCACTTTTCACATCCCCTGAACCCTCACTGTCCGTTTTGTGCCGTGCAGACTTTCTCCTAGACAGTGTATCACATTCAATAAGTTTGTGGGAGCTAAAAAGTCTGCGACTCTCTAACTTTGGTGTTGAACTTCCCTCAGTACAACTTACTTCACTTTCTTCAGAGTTCCTCCGACTGGTCTTTACCACTTCTGAAGCTTTGCCCTTGGACAGCCTTTCAGCAGCAGCACTGGTGGCAAAGACAGGGAAATCACTTTCACTGTCCGTCTCCATAGGACGCCCTTCGCTGATCAGTTCACTTCTTTCATCATCAGCATCTTCTCCCTTGCTTTCTGTCACTGACTGCACCTCAGGGCTCAGCATACTGGCATCTAAACCAGTTAGATACATAGTAGATGAAGTAGTTGAATAATCTGAGGTGATGGAACTGACATCAGCTGCTAAAAACTCGCTGTGTTTCATTTCAGGGCTGGCTACTTTTTTGCATGAGTATCTGTGCTGGGAAGGCTGGGAGGAAATGCTAAGCATAGTGCCAGAGTCAGACACTGTCTCCTCAACCTGGGAAGAAGATTGTGAAATAGGCATTTTTGGGTTACTCTTCTGTGTGGTTTGCAGACAGCTGAGATTTGGTGATTTTGTACATTTGTCATGGTAAGGCAGTGAAGGTTCCTCTGACTGGATACTTTCTTTCTTTAATGTCTTCTTTTCGTCCTTTGCAACATTCACATCTTTTTTACTGCTGTTCTCTTTTTCCTTCAGGACAAACATCCTCTGTTTCCTCCCTGTGTCTCTCTCTCTTTCATATTCCCCTTTAGCTACATCCTCTTTTGTTGTGTCACCACAAGATTGTTCTGCAAGCTCCTTCTTGAAAAACACATTATCCAACTCATCCTCTGAGCTGCTTGGTTGTGGTTTCTCTTTTGTTTTTTTCCGCTTGCGACTAGCTGCTGCAAAAATGGAGGACACAAGCAGTTCCTTGCTATACTGATCCTTTCCAGACCCCCAAGAACCCTGTTAAAAAAAAAAAAGGGGGGGGGGAGGAAGACAGCATGATTAAAAACCACAAATAAACATTCATTAGCTTGAGACTTTTAAAAAATACATCCCAAGGTCCAGAGAAGAAAACCTATCTTTATTCAGGATATATTTCCATGCTTTTTCCAATGTAACATTTTAAAATTACTTAATAAGAAAACAGTATTACCACTTATTCAGAAAATTCTATGTAAACTCTATAGTACATTTACATATAAACATTTTAATAAAGCAAGCAAATATCTAACAGTTTCTGGAAGCTTATAACTCCATCATTTCACAAAATTATTTACCTTAGATTTTGCTGAGTCACTAGTAGCTGAATCTGTGAAAAAATTAAAGAAAAAAAACAATTCTGCTCAGTTCTGTGCATTTTTTTTTGTTGTTGCTACAGACAATGCTGGACTTATGGAAAAAGACAAGCACAGAACAAAATGTGAAGCAAATCAAAACCAGAACAGAGTGAATAGTCAGAGCTCACAAAGATGCAAGCTGCACCACAGAAAGCCACCGCCATGAAAGGATGCTGTGAATTGTAGGCAGAACCAGCTCAATGATAGGAATGGCAAAGGAGCCCTGTTCTTCTAAATAAAAAACAGAAATACTAATGTTTATTCCATGTTTTAAATATACAGCCCCTGCAAAACCGAAGCTGAGAGAACTTTTCAGGATTGTACTGCATACTCTCCTGAGATCCAGGACACACAAAGCAAAATTGAATGTCTTAGTACTGTTGGCTGTCCTAGGTACAAATCATGGTTCATGGAGTCATACTCTTTTTGTGAGGTTTTAAAGGACTCAAGTCTTATTTTGTGTGTAAAACCCCAATTATACATCTCTCTCCACCTCTGGCTATGTATGGGTAAAATTTCATTTTTAAATAGGCTAGATTTGAGCAGCTACCAGTTTTGTACTTCTCTGTAACAAGCGCCATTATGAAATGAAAATGGACACCATAGTTTTACTGTCTTGCAAAACCCAAGATCATACAATTATAAAGGGGGTAGGAAGGGGCTAGCACAATGACTGTAATATATGAAGTTGCATGTGTTCCAGCATTAGGGACTTTCTCCCTAGGAAGAAAGAGCTGAGCCCCCTGCCACACCCCTTTTTGACACATGGCTAATGCTTTATGACTAGAAAGACTGGTAGACCATACCATGCTATTTCTCCTCAGGGTCTGCTTCAGAGATAACAAGAAACAGCAGAAAAACTTTTAAAAAGTAGCATTGATCTGTTTAAAATACTCTTAAAAGAAAATTTACAGACAGATCAACTTTTTTCTTTTTCCATTTACAAGAAACGGGGGTTTCTGCAGACAAGGCAGCTACAGTGTGGGCAACAGTCCTCCTTCTTCCTACAGTTCCAGCTGTCCATCAGTGACATCACAGAATCCACTAATGACATCACCGTGTGATAGACTCCTCCCACTTCGCCTGTTACAACATCAGTATAAAGTGACTGTTTCAGTAAGTGCTGAACAACCCTTTGGAAACTGAAAGAAGAGCTCGAGACGAAGCGGTAACACTGGTGGGATACAGCATGCTGGGTTAGTGCAATCGTAGTGAAGGGAGAGGGGGAAAAAAGTCACCAAAAAAGAGCCTGCAATGCTTGTCCTTAGCCACAAAAGAGGATGGCATTTATAAACAGAAGGAAATCAGCTTTAGTACAGACATACTGCAACATACTGAAAGTGTCCACCACTTGGCAAGAAAACATAACTCAATGTTTTGCATTCCTAACGTTGGGAAGGAGCAATATTAGAACACCACTGAAGATCAGTCTTTCTGCCGTCACACAAACCACTTTACAGCAGCATATCTGCTTCACCTCACGATGATGAATGCATGGGTTACTGTGAATAAATAAAATAGTATGTGCAAGCCTCATCTTTTAATGATTATATCTGTTAGATCACAAAGTTTTCCAGATTATATCATGCATGATTATAAAAAATTCAAGTCTGTAAGAACTGTTAACTATCTCTTGGAAAAGAGAAAAACAGTTTATTAGTAAAAAAAAAAAGGAAGAGAAAATTACAGTGGGTTAAAGGAGTAGGTTATTCTAGCCTATGGACTAACATTGTCCAGGCGAGAGTTACCTGATACGTCTCCAGGAGATACTCCCGTTCTTCCAATGTTGGTGAGTAAATGATCTATGTTTGGCACTGGCTGAGATTCTACAGTGTTTTCCTCCTGAACTGCTGTCTATAGTTAATAAACAAAGATCTCTTCATCATCGTTTCACAAATAATTCATTATGATTCAACAGCATTTAGAAAAATTGCATTATTCACCTGAGGACACGCTTTCCTCACATGTTCATATTTTCCCATTTTGCTTTATGCTTTTAAAACAAATTAATGGCTTTTTTAATATCATTAATACAAGGACTGGAGAGATAAAAAGGTGCTTCTGAAGAGCAAACCATACAACGTTGTACTAAGAAATATATAGGCATTTCTAGAGGCAGCAGAAGCAAACTCTAAACTAAGACAATTAGAACACAAATATTTATGACAATACTTACAAGAGGTTCTTCAGCATCATCTTCTGTGAAAAACCAGTCATGCTACAATTTAAAATAAAAAAGGTGAAAACCCCACAGGGAAAACAAAACCCATATGTGGAACAATCAAATATGAACATTATTAAAATTGATACCCTGGAGTTCGAAGGATAAATACCAGATCCAAACTGGCCCAATAAGAGAAAAGCTGTTGATCTGTGTACAATCCTATTTTTTAAATACTGAAACGCATCCACTTACTTTTTGGATGAGTGTTTCTACAATTTTATATTGGTCTGGCATGTGCGTAACCATGTGTGTCATGTTATCATCAGATGTCCTCACGAGTGTCGGACCAAATACTATTGCCAGGTTTCTTGGCTCCATCTAGGAAAGAAATATTTCCACATCATTCATTTATAATGAGAAAATACAATAATATGGGCTACAAACATTGATACAACACTATTAATACCTGAGAACCATTTTAAATAACAAAGAATAGGTTTTCATAATCTCATTGTTGATTCAGGCAGGATGTTACATTACACTAAAATCCTCCTATACAGAGCTGCAATAAATGCACCCAAGATTTCTGCAATTCAGAAGTCAGCCTTCCTTAACCCATTGCAAGTAGATAGCTTCACAATAGCTTCACAAGCACAGAAAATGCACAAACTTAAGTTATATTCTTTACATTTTCAGGAGAATTTTATTTTCTTCCCATAAGAAGAAACACTGATGTTTTAAGAATCTTTTTTTTTTAATATATAAAAAGGCACTGGTAGTTCTTATTGTTTGTTTTTACTCCCCAACCACTCCCCTCCTATCCCCCAAAAACTGTTTACATGACAAATGAAAAAAGTCAAGCTGGTAATCAAATACTGTATTATGTCTACTGACAAAGAGTTAATTCAGTTTGCAACTACTTTGGAGGAGGCAGCAGCAAAAAACATCATGGACTCAACATATCTATTCATAAGACAGACTCGAGAGATATCTGATCATGTTGCAACAGTAATAATCCATTAATAATCCATTTAATTTACTTGTAATGTTACATCTCTGATAAGTAACTCCAAGAAAGCAGCAGCAGAATACTTACCTGCTACTTTTACTCACTTCCCTGGCTTATAGCATACTGTTGTGACATAGATCAAAAACATATAGGAGCCAAAGTCCTTGTGCTTACCAGAAGGAAGTTGCAAATATAATGACACAAGCCCCTAATGTCCATTTTTACTTGAATCTGGCCTTTGAAAAGTCATGCAATTATAATATAATCTCATTCATCTAACCTTCTATATTCTATAATATTAACATTACTTAAACAACATCTATGCAGCACACCAAAACCATAAAAAGATAAATAAAGGCTTACTTTAGGCATTGCACTTAAAAATAACAGTTACTATAATTTCATTATAACATCCTAACGGTTATAGTTTTTAACATACACAAACATTTTTCTTCTACATTTGACTAGAAGGTATTATCTGCAGAAGAGGTGTTGAAACCTGATGTTTTTAATTATTTAAGACTGGCCACAGGTTCCTCTATATAACACCACTTCAATTTTTTTCCTGTACCCTGCATGCTGGTAGTCAAGTATCAAGGCAACCTGTTACCTGCCCTGAGGTAAGCATCCATAAGCGCACCCATATCGTGCACATCTATGCATTCAGCTACCCCTCCCTGAGAGGTGAAAAAAGGGGATACTATTATTTGTATTGACTGTAGGATTACAGCATGCACAGAAGCAGTTAACACACAGTAACTCTCCCCCACCCCACAGGAATGACAGAAAACTAGTCTTAGTGGTGGACTAAGACCCTGTAGCTGTGCATACCACCCTTTACCTAATGAATTTTCTTTCTTCAAGTCATTCAACCCAACATCTATGGGATACTCAAACATTCAAGTATTTACAGCAAGTCCTAGTCTTAACAATTACTCAAGCATCCAGGAAACCAGGCTTCACACAAAGCTGGAGTGACAGCCTCTGTCGACAGATTCATCCTGCCACAGACACTCACCTGTGCCCTGCTCAGGAGCACTTTACTATTGTCTGGGTGGTGTTATATGAAATTTACAGACTTAGGATAAATTTAAGATATAAGCGGTTATTCCCACAATAATTAATACCAGTTTGAATAAACTTAATTCACACTGAAAAATCAAAAAATCTTCTCAATTTACCAAAGATCTTAATTTTATCTACAATAATAAATTATCACCTTAATAGAAATCCTACACAAAAGCTATACTTAGTGAAACAAACCAAAATACATTATACTTTTGGTTGTGATACCTTGTTCTTTTCTGAGTTTTCTGCTACTGTCTTCAGGTGTGCAGAAAGAAACTTGAGAGTCTCATAATGATGTTCAGGTAAATCATGAATCTGAAACAAACAAGCACAATTCAGAACAACAAACATTCAGTGCTAGTTTTGTAGTACACCTATAACACACCTTGTTTCAACTTACCAGTCTCTTCAGTGTTTTCAGACGTTCAACGGGATCTTCTTTTCTATTGGCATCTATAAAATCTGCATATTTGTCTGTTAAAAAACATTAAAATTAATCATATAAATATGATTTTATAAATATATGTGTTTACTATGTATATAAAACCTCATCCCCTGTGAATACAGCTAACATATATATATGAATGACCTTTGGAAGTAATAAATTAGCCCATTACATTGTATATAATATAGTAAGATTGCAGTGAGGGAAAAACCCTAGCTTTCATAGAATATTGCAACAATAAAATTGCAAATCATAGAATCATAGAATCCTAGGGGTTGGAAGGGACCTCAAAAGATCATCTAGTCCAACCCCCTCTGCCAAAGCAGGGTCACCTAGAGTACATCACACAGGAACTCATCCAGGTGGCTTTTGAATGTCTCCAGTGAAGGAGACTCCACAACCTCCCTGGGCAGCCTGTCTCAGTGCTCTGTCACTCTTACAGTAAAAAATTTTTTTCGGATCTTCACCTTGAACCTCCTATGCTCCAATTTACACCCATTACCCCTTGTCCTATCACTGGTCATCACTGAGAAAAGCCTAACTCCGTCCCCCTGACACTCACCCCTTACATATTTGTAAACATTGATGAGGTCACCCCTCAGTCTCCTTTTCTCCAAGCTAAAGAGACCCAGCTCCCTCAGCCTTTCCTCATAAGGGAGATGTTCCACTCCCTTCATCATCTTTGTAGCTCTGCGCCGGACTCTTTCAAGCAGTTCCCTGTCCTTCTTGAACTGAGGGGCCCAGAACTGGACACAATACTCCAGATGCGGCCTCACCAATGCAGAGTAGAGGGGGAGGAGAACCTCTCTTGACCTAGTAACCATACCCTTTCTAATGCACCCCAGGATGCCATTGGCCTTCTTGGCCACAAGGGCACATTGCTGGCTCATGGTCATCCTCCTGTCTACCAGGCCCCCCAGGTCTCTTTCACCTACACTACTCTCCAGCAGGTCAGCCCCCAACCTATACTGGGACATCGTGTTGTTCTTCCCCAAATGCAAAACTCTGCACTTCCCCTTGTTGAATTTCATCATGTTTCTCCCCACCCAACTCTCCAGCCTAAGTCTCTCTGAATGGCAGCACAGCCTTCTGGTGTGTCAGCCACTCCTCCCAGCTCCCTCCTCTCACTCCTTTTTTCTGCTAATTCGTAATTCCTTCACCATCACGGAAATTCGATTTACAGCTCATTCTTAAGCTCTATGATCACCATTACTCCTGCTTTTTCAGGAAGAAAGGGGGCATTTATTACAAAATTAAGGTGATTCCACTGGATTTTCTCTCAATCTGAACAATGCAAGACAACTGTTCAACAGTCATTCTTAAAGACAAAAACAAAAAAACCTCAAACAACTTACCATTGGTAAAAAGGGGTTCTGGAAGCTTTCTGAAGAAGGATTTCAGCAAACTGCTTATCACATTCAAGTCTCGCCATTTCTACACATTTAGAAGAAAAGGACATACATGCTTTATATTTCTAGAATCACAACACAACCAGAAGTTTTTGGCAGCTCAAGCTGGAAGTAGTGTGATCAAAGACTTACATCATCATGAACATCAATATCAGTCATTCCTTTGTTGAGTTCTTCTTGCATACTGGAGATAGCAGCATTATTTCCAGGAACTCTGTAAATTCCTGTGTACTCAAGACCTCTTTCTTCAACTAGTTTGCAGCATATATCAACAATCAGTGGAATATACTGAAGAAAACAGAAAGTTATATATACATTTAAGAGTAATTAATACAAAAAAGTCTTTTAAAAACACAATGTAAAGAAAAGGTATCCTTCCATACTTTGTTGGTATGAGCTGGGGGACAGTCATCTAGTCTAACACCAAATGTTCCTACAGCAGATGGCTTCTTTTCAAATGTCTTCCTCATAATGCTTGGAATGCCTTTTCTCCATGTCCCTTTGTCTTTGGGTGGGCTTGTCTCATCTTTTTGTTGTTATCATAATGCAAACAAAGAAATAAAGAAGAAAAATAACAACATTTAAGCCATAAAAACTACTGTGAATACAGGTAATAGATTTGCAAAGATCAAGTGACACCTATTGCATTTTTACCTCTTCTACTGACCTGGCTTCCCACAATAACTCAGTAAACATGAGAATACCTTTAACTCTTCTGTGATTTTGAAGATACATTTGAACATACTGACACCTCAGACTTACAAAGAAAGTACTGAATAGTACTGTGAAATTACAACATTCTAAGACTGAAGGTACATAAATTGCATTTAGAAAAAAAGAAAACTACATTTAGTAAAGCACTATTAAGTCTCCACTGAATCCAGTACTGTGCAAAATACCTATGCAATTATACACCGATGCTTACACTTGTGCAGACCTATACATCCTTTTAAAAATTGATTTTAGTAACTCCTAAATCATTCCAAGCAGGACTCACACTTAATACTATCTACCCAATAATCAGAGAAAAAGTTCCGTTTCTCTGTTTTGTCTCTTCTATACAATTCATGTAGCAAGCTACAATTCCTGTTTATCCTGCACTGCAAGTCACCTAATACAATAGTACTGCCTTCTTATTCAAATATTTCTAGAAATATTCTTTCAGCAGATTTGACATCTACTTTAAATCTGCAGTTTAGTTACATAATTTGTAGCACAGCTGGAGCAAAGAGACAGTCACATAAAACAGAATGCACTCACAGCTTAAATTCAAGACTAAATTGATTGAAAGTGGTTGATCAAAAGTTTTTGCTCAACCAGTTGCCTGAATTGTACATAACACCCTTAACAAGGAGCCTGATCAGAAATGCCATAACACATTTACACATTCTGAAAAAGTAGCTTGTGACATTTGATGGAGTTCAGTTACTGATTTAAGTTTGCAGTGCCAGCTCACTAGACTTCTTTAGAATTCAGCAGATATTATTTTGTTCTAGAAAAAATAATACAGTTTCACTCCTGAATTTTAAAGATTAAGGAAAAAAAAGAGTTCTCTACTTTTAGAACACTTTAGTGGAACACTATGGTTTCTTAACAGCATATTTCAAATATTAATTTACCTTGCTAATTCCAAGTCAGCTGGAGACAAAAGTAGGAATTTGAGCCAAAATAATTTCCAAAGCTTGGCAAAATTTCCATTGCAAGAAGTGTAACACCTGTATTTTACTACTTTTATACTATATGGAGTTGTAGGAAAAAAAACCCAAAACGCTCCTGAGAGGACTAGAAGAAAAAGCCTCAGGATCTGAGAAGACCTGAAGTATATCTAAGGAACATTAAAATGAAATAGTTACAAGAAATTAGTTGTTATTATAGCTGCAGCTTAAAAAACCCTGGTGAATACCTGGTTTGCATCTGTAGATTTGTGAGTTCAAAAACCTAAAAAAGGCACCTGGATGGCCTCACTCTGGGAACTACAAGGAACTAAAGAAATACACAAAACATTCAGACCTTTATTGAGAAGCTTCCTTTCAGACTCATCCTTAGGAGAATGTGGACTCTGAGTCCTCGGTTCTCCTTTAGTTCCAAGCAGGGTGTGTCTGATACTCAGACTCTGTCTCGGTGTTTTGGGAGACGGCTCTGTTTTGCTGCTTGAAGAACTGAAACAAGATATATTGCTTTGGTAAAAAGAAGCTAGGTAAGAAATCTACAGAAACTACTGGTAGCATATAATTCACCTACCTCATCATTGTATTGTATTCTTTAATCCTTCGACTAATTAGATCTCTACTAGTGACACCAGTATCCTATAAAATGAATTGAGATCTACTTTACAATCATAAAACATAACAGATTTTTTACTTTAAGAATACTATTACAATTAGCTTGTCAACTGGCTGTATATGAAAAATTAACTTTTCATTACAGTTAAAACCAAATTTAACAGGCAATCCTTGAGAATAAGGACAGAACACTTAAAAACTATGAGGAAAACTGAATAATTACAAATTAAATGCTGCTAGTTAGACTTTTTTATTTTTTTTCAAAGCAATACAATCAGATTACATCCTGTTAACTTGAAAGCAAGTTTAAATAAAAAACCTGCAAGTCAACACACACTACTATGGAAAATCCAATCCTACATACACTTAAATACTTATGTAACTAATTACTACTGCACATACAGCTGAAACATCCACAAATTTGAACGCACTTTATCCATCTAATAATGTTTATTCATCCATTTTCCTTTGAGTAACTGTTTCTAATCCTAGCAGATGTGCATGACCACTGACACGAAAATATTCCTGTGTTGCTCATCACTGAAATGAAAATGCACTGAAGACAATATTGGGACAGATATCAATGTTATGTACAGTCATTTATGTTTGCCTTTTGTAATCACCATTAAAATTTAATTCATAGAAATATCAACATTTCATCAGAGAAACAGGCACCCTTCAAAGCTTCACTTTTTAATTACTGAGAAACTCATCACACTATACCACTGCACACACTTTGAAATGCAAGTCTGAAGACGTAACACACTGGTTCTTACACTGCAATTATCTTTTTAAAAAGATCCAGGATTTTTGAAAAATCAGTTCAATACAATGTGTACATTTAGTTAAATCAGCAGCAACATTAGCTAATTTATTGCAGAAGTCTGCTCTCTCATTATGTGTACATCAGACTTTTTAAAACTCATGTACTCTGTTACCTTGCCTTTCACTGCATTTTCATATATCTTCCTGAATACATTTTGGTCTATTGTTTAATGGCAAGTTATTTTCTTTTTTTCAAGTATTAATTACAAGAAAATACTATCAATATTTAATTAAAAGTCAAGAACTATGGCTCTTGCATTATAAGTTATACAGTTACCTCATCATTTAAGTTGCTGTTGTCTTGTATGGCTTTAATCCATGCTAACATATTATCTCTGTCCTCAGCTTGAAACAGATACTCGCAGTCTGATGTGGTGAGCCTAAATACATTTTTCCTCTTGGTTTCACAGTAAGAGATGTCTATCAAACAAGCATTGATGCTTATAGGTTGTTCTTCCTCAGATGGGGTCACTTGTTCTTTTTTATCCTTATACAAATAAAGTGAATGACCTCGAAGAACAACATACAATTGCTTCCATGGTCGAATGCTCCCACCAACTCGCTGAAACACATAAACCAACAGGTTAGTTTGCTTACTTGTCACAATGTTTCTGGGTTAAAAAAACTACCTCCAAAAGTTCTGAAAAGGAAGACTATCCAACTACCTATACCATTTTTAAGAATGATCTGTGCATAAAGTACACTAACTGCTCTCCATTAGACGACTAAATTGCTCAGTAGTCTGCCATCCCTCATCACCCATTAAGTGTGTGTTCAGCTATGACAGTATCAAGAAACAGAAAGTGACTACAATTTCACACAGGCATTAATACAAATATATTAGAAATGGTGGTCTCTTGTCTACATCTTTTATAGTTTGTTCAAGTCAGACTCACATTTACACACCGCTGCAATTCCAGACTCCCAATTTTCCTTAAGTGTCAGTCTATAGTTGTGCAGAAGGTTAACGTGAACTGAACTCAAAACATACATGAAAACTAAAGCTTTGTTCAAACTACAATTATTGAGGGACTTATTCTCACTACTGAATTACTCACTAGAAATTAGTTTACTTCACAGATGCTTTGAAATGTAAATTTAGAATCATCGAATCAATTAGACTGGAAAAGACCCTGTCACAGGATGCTCCATCTCTCAGTATGCCTGCCTCAGTTTCCCTCTATGATTCAATTGCCTTCTGTCTCTCAATTTTACACGCTCAGGTCTGGAGTGGAAAGATTCCCATGGGAAAGGAAATGGCCTAGCAAGCTCTGAGCTAACAACAATCTTGGAAGTACAGAGGGCCAAGCTGATGTTCATAACAACAACACAGAACCCAGCCCAGCCACAGGCAGGCCCAAAATGGAGACAAAATAAGAATGACCAGATAAACAAAAGAGTTTGCTTGGTGAGAAAAGGGCCTTCTTGGGTTTTTCCACTGTTTTCCTTTTATTCTACAAGAAGAGATTTTGGAGGTACAGCTGAATAGTTAAATGAGGAGTAAATCCACTTTATTTTATAAAAGCCTGGTCCCATCTTTGATCAGGAAGACTCCTGTACACTTTCCCATGAGGTTGCTGGACCTTCTCCTCTTCAGCAGGGATGCCTGCCAGAGAGATTAATTCTCTGGAGTTGAGGACTGGGACAAAGAACACCTAGCTGTGGCTGTGCAAGGATGAGAAGTATTAACTGCCTTACTGTCTTTATTAGTTTATTTGACATTAAGCAATCTTTCATCATTAAGTTTTAAATTTTAAGATTTTAGGATCCTTTTAAAGTCCGTAATTAATGGTCTAGATCTAGTATAAGACTTGTTAACAAGTTGCTAGCATTTAAATTGTTCACCTTTACTGACTGTTTTGACTATTAGTGGTACGTTTTATTGTCAAGATACCTTTTGTACTATAGCTCCAACATTCTGTTCTGATCTCCCAATTTCCCCACAATTTGATTGTGTTTGTGTCTTTAACCTTAAAACAGTTAAGACCTGGTTATCTTGCAATAAATCCTGTTCTGTGCATATACACCTCCTCTTCTATCTCGCCCCATTTGGGACAGACGCTTAACATTATCAAGTCTAAGCTAACAGGCATTAATCCAACACTGCCAACTCCACCACTAAACTATTTCCCTGAGCACCATATCTGCATGTCTTTTAAATACTTCCAGGGATGGTGACTCAATCACTTCCCTGACCAGCCTGTTCCAGTTTGTGATAACCTTTTCTGTGGAGACATTTTTCCTAATAACCAATACAAATGTCTGCTGGCACAACTTCAGGCCATTTCTTCTTGTCCTATCAGTTCCAAAGTTCTGAAGACAGTTTAGGCGTGCTCACATGCCCAAAATTTTAATTAAAAAAGGAAATCTGGAAGCCTTTAAGTTTCTTAAGTTTCCACCAGCCTAATATTTGTGCTACATTAAAATGACAAATATGATAGGTACCTTTCCCTTGTCTGTAACAAGCTGACGAAAATGGAGCCATCCTTCCTTGGAGGCATCACCAAAGACCTCTGAAGAAGAATCTTTTTGGGAACCAGAGTCTTCTGAAGATTTCTGACTGTCTGGAACCTAACAAAAACATCACAGAAAGAATGCATACTGTACTTCTAAATACATTTCTCTACAATCCCTACATTCAAGATGCATTTCTCTTTTAAAGCTAACACCTCATTCAGTAAAAAAACACTAAGAATATCCCTCTATGAAAATATTATTTAATAGTGACCTTATACATTCCAAGAATATTTTGAGTAACTGCAGTAGTCTTAAGAGTCATTAGTAAGTTTTTACAAAAGCATGCCAGAAGTATGCTTGTTTACAGAAGCTGAGGAAAATGAAATATCAAGGACCACGTGGTGAGCCCAGAAAAAAAGAGACCACGCTTACTTATGTGATGCATACAACACCAATTAGGGAAAAAAGTTTAGAACCAATTTACATACTAAAATGAATCACAAGTAAGAATAATTTGATGAGTAGCAATTCCAATAAACTTTACGTCTGTGTTTTACACAACTTTGCATAACCGAGTTGTATCGTTCATACAGCTTGTCACAGTGGTATGTATTAACTCTTAAAGAGTTGTTATGTACATATATACGTACCTTAATCCCCTTTAAACTAGATACGTGCTTAATGGATCTGTTGGGAGAAAAACAAATAATAAAATGAGATTTTTTGGTATACTTCAAGTAACAGTTCCCTAAATTAACTGATAATTTTAATGAACTTACGATCTGCCTTCTTCTCTGTAGTCATCCAGTCCTTCATCATAAGACTTTGATCTCTCAGTTTTTGCAGCAGGCTGGCTATCCAGGACACCAGGCCAGATTGATTCTACAAACAAATAGAAATTTTTGCAATATGAAGAACCTGCATCACATTTTTACAATATACTTCAAGCAATGAAGAGTTTATAATTTTCACTCCTATTTTCCAGAGTATAAAAGGAAAAAAGTTGCATGAGAAAAATACTGAAATCAACACTCACCATGATCATGTGAAAGCTGTCGCCGAATTAAAGGGATTTGAGATGAGGGACTGGGAGGAACAGTCGTTACAGCTGGTGCTTGAGAAGCAGATGCAGAAATAACAGCAGAAGCAAGAATGTGTGCAATATCATGGTCAATCCTAGGACTAGTTGGTTCATCTACAAAGGTAATATGCCACATATTAAATTAACATTAAATATTTTAATAAAATGCTCAGACTAAATAGCTGCCTGAACTTCTCATTGGAATATCAGATTAAGTATCTTAAACACAAAATCTTTCAAACAAACATAAGGGTCCAATTAATTAATGCTGTCAAATGTACTTTTTTTTAGAAAAGAGAAGCCTTTTCATTTTGTAAGAATGTTAATTGCATATTAGAGACAAGGACAAAGAACATTATATCTGATTACAGATTTTGCTCTGAGTGAACAAACCAGGAAGTTTTTGCTAAACTCCTGTAATATTATTTTCATATAGACTATTTTTGTTCATGTGCAGAAGTGCAAAAATACACTTCTTACCTCAGTACATCTAAACGCAAGAGGCAGATAGGCATAACTTCCTAGAGTAAAATATGGGCAGACTACCAAAAACTGTTTGCTTCCAACAAGTGTTCAAATACTAAAGGCACATTACAAGCAAACTAAAAAGCATTTAAACATATTGCCAGCATCCAAAGAACCAACCCTCCCATCCTCCACACATTCAAATAAAATATTCATATTTTTAAAAGATGGCACTACTACATACCAATTAGTTCTTCCACTAATTGTTCATACAAACGATTGCATGCCATACATGCCCAGCACCTCCTAGTCTCAACAGCCACAAGGGTCATCATGAAAGACTCCAAAAAGCTTTAAGTATCTCTAGTACTTAACATGTTTCTTACAATATGGAAGATGACAAAAGATACATTTTCAATTATTCTGAGAAAAGAGCCGTAACATCTTCTGGAACACATTTCTAAGACTAGAAAAATAATTCTACTTCATGCTCCGATAGAAGAGGAGATGAGGAAACAAAAAAAAAAACAACAACAAGTCACAAGCAGGGGCTGAACTGTACTGCCATAATGAATATGAATGAATTCTAGGTGCTAAGAATTGTAATATGCAGAGCTACTGAAAAGCCTATTGAAATCAATGAACACTCACAGACAGAGGTTTATTCTTTGCTTTCTGCAAACACAACTGAGTGTGCTGCATTGTGCTTTTCCAACAGCCACTGTTAAGGCAGCACTTGTACCATCAAAATTTGGCAATGCACATTCAAAACAAGGCAATAAAACAACGAAAGTACAAGAAAGTTTAGCAATAATAACCCTCTAAATTGTCTGGAGTGGAAAAGAATTTTTAAAGTTATAGATCAAAAAAGCATACTATGAAAAACCCAGCTGCACACTAGAAACATTCATAAAAAGAGCAAGCAAAATAATTCACAGCAAACCTGTGATACTATAGTTTAAAATATTTCTAAGTTTTACTTGCATCCACAGTGATAAACTAGAGGCATTTACAAACCTCTTCTCTACAGCAACTAGGATCTAGAAAGGACCTCAGTTCTACTTAATTTAAAACTACAACAGCTCAGTCTCCTATTGCCTTTTTTCATATACACAGCTTTCCTGCAGCAAACCCTAAAAGAAGTACACTGTCGTTGACTGAGGAATATAACCACTCATTGAACACTTAACTAGTTTACAGCACACTAACTGGAAATGCTCAGGTCTAGGTTACATATTTTACAGACTTAACTCAAAATGTCACAGTCTCCACTGCCAAAAGCTGCAAAAATGCTACTGCTTGAAATCAATCCGCACAAGCTGTGAATACAGAAGTGTTAGGCACTACTACACAATTTGCCACAACACTTAAAAGTGCTTTTAGAAATAGGCAAGTTTTAAAGAAACTGTAAATGACATTGCTACAGGAGGGAAATAACTCCATTCAATCCCTGAGAGGCTGAAGGTCAGCCAATAGTAAGCTTTTACATAATGCAAAATTAATATAGAGCAAACCACGACATACACCATATGAGCTACTGCCTACTAATTTAATACACGGGCAAACTCCACTGCTGCTGACCAGTAAAAATCAAAACTCGAACAGCTATTTATAAATCCCTTGTACTGTGACATTCCTCTTTAGTGCTTTCAGTACTTGTTTTCCTTTTCTGTCTCCTTGATTAATTGCTGTATTTGCATCCCAAAATTCCTCATGCAGCATGGAAAAGGATGTGTTCAGCTCACCAGTCAATGAGAACTACTGCATTTGAAACCTAGTGAAGTGAACAGAACAAACATTAGCATTGTCCCTTTAAATACTTGTAACAAAAAGGTGAAAGACTCCAGGACTACTTGAAGCCTTACTTTTCATCTGAGAAAAGGATATAAATACAATTTATTCTGCACTATTGTCCATGAAGCAACCCAAGAGGGTGGCTACTAGACAATGAGCCACTGTGGTCGACATAACTACCTCTGGCAAAGTAGAAGATGCCACTTGTCACCCTTGTTTGAACACAAGCATGACACTGGTCAAAAGTTGCAAAGAGTGATTTTTCAGGAAGAGCTTTATAATGCAAAAACATTTATAGGAAGTAAGACAATGAAAACTTGTAGTATACAGGCAACACAGCTCTGAATACAGTTAACTTGCAATAACTGACTTGCTAGCTAAAGCAGAGAGGAATCTGTATGAAAACACACTGGTGCAGCTGGAGATAATGGACCTACAAAGACAGGGAGCATCTCTACACAGTGTAAGTGATCTGAAAAAATACTAATTTTCTGACTCTGAAAAGACACAAATTAACACTGAATGGGCTCAGAGGCAGAACTAGGATTACACGGGTTAGAGAGCATGACAAAGAGGACATAATAACCCCACTTTGTGGATGAGAAACTAAGGAACAGGTATTAATCCATCTTCCAAAGATTCAAAGGCATGAAAATTAAAAAAAAACAAAACACAGCTGAAAAAAAGCACAGATTGCTACCATACCCGTACTATGCTGCTACAATACAATCTTATAATGATTAATATAGTATTTAATGCCTTTGTTTATACCTGAATCTCCTCTGTCCTCCAGGATTAAATATGAAGGTTTGAAAGTAAGAACCTGAACACTTGAGCACGAAACAGGGCACATTTCGAGAACCTTAAATGTAACTTCAGTGAACCACAGAATTATTCAGGTGGAAACAAACCTTGCGAAGTCCTGTAGCCAAGCACTGAATTCAGGGCTTTTATTCAAGAGGTGCCAAACAGAGGGGAAGGATCAGTATCCTGGCTGTGCTCTTATTGATGCAGACCAGTGTTCGTCTTCACTACCATGAGGTGCTGGTACCACTGCAAGAGACTAGGCTATTCCAGGAGCAGGACTTACCATTTGTCCTTGAATTTCAAGAGGTTCCTATGAGACCATCCCTCTGGGCTAAGCCTTTCTGAATATGCCTTTGCAGGTACTGACTGCACCATCTAGTTTGGTGTTGTCTGCAAACTTGCTGAGTATATTCCATTTCCTCTCTAGGTCACTGATAACAATATTAACCAAGATGGACTCCAAAGAACGTCACTGGTAACCAGCCATCAGGTACAATATGAATACTTGGCCACTACCATTTATACTTAATGATTCAGTTTTCCTAGGGATCCATCTGGCTGGAGAGCAGCCCTGTGGAAAGTGACCTGGGAGTCTTGGTGGACAAGCTCTGCATGAGTGAGCAGTGCACTGCAGTGGTAAAGAAAGACAGTATGATGCTGGGCTGCATCAATAAGGGCATCACAAGCAGAGACAAAGAAGTCATCATCCTGCTCTACTCAGCACTTGTCAGACCACACCTGGAGTGTTGCATTCAGTTTTGGTCCCTGCTCTACAAAAAAGATGCAGACAGGCTGGAGAGGGTCCAGAGAAGGGCCACACGGATGATCAGAGGACTTGAGGACCTGCCATAGGAGGAAAGGCTTAGAGAATTTGGTTTGTTCAACCTTAAGAAGAGAAAGCTTATGGGAAACATTATTACCATGTAGCAGTACATAAAGGGTGGCTACCAAGAAGATAGAGACTTCATATGGAAAACACAAGGGGTAACAAGTACAAGTTACTCCTGGGGACATTCTGATTGGACTACAAAAGAAATTTTTTCACCATAAGAACAGTTAGACATTGGAATATCTCCCAAGGGAAGTGGTGGATTCCCCTACATTGGGCAGTTTTAAGAATCAGCTTAACAGGATGCTGAGCCATCTTATATAAACTATAGTATATAGGTTGGACTAGATGCTCCTTGAGGTCCATTCCAACCTGGCTTTCTATTATTCTATGATTCTTGGATCAGGTACATGTTGAAAGATGCCTCATAGTATTCAATGCAATTTTGGTTACTCACAGATCTTGCGGAATTGTAACCGTGTTGCTCTTTGTAAAAAAAGCTCAGCCTTCTGCAGAAGACTACTAGGAAGTAACTCACTGCTTTCTGTCTCCAAAGCAAAGGTCTAACAAAGTAATTAAGAACATAATCTTAATTCAACAGAGACACAGATATGAAAGTTCTCCGTATACTGTATGCTTCCAGAGCTAGGAAGAGATCTTAATCCACACACAGGCAAGGAAGTTAAAAGAAGGTCCATCTCAAAGGCTCTTCAGCTCCAAGAATCCTCAAAAGAAGCTGAAGTGTACCACTGCAAGAGACTAGGCTATTCCAGGAGCAGGACTTACCATTTGTCCTTGAATTTCAAGAGGTTCCTATGAGACCATCCCTCTGGGCTAAGCCTTTCTGAATATGCCTTTGCAGGTACTGACTGCACCATCTAGTTTGGTGTTGTCTGCAAACTTGCTGAGTATATTCCATTTCCTCTCTAGGTCACTGATAACAATATTAACCAAGATGGACTCCAAAGAACGTCACTGGTAACCAGCCATCAGGTACAATATGAATACTTGGCCACTACCATTTATACTTAATGATTCAGTTTTCCTAGGGATCCATCTGGCTGGAGAGCAGCCCTGTGGAAAGTGACCTGGGAGTCTTGGTGGACAAGCTCTGCATGAGTGAGCAGTGCACTGCAGTGGTAAAGAAAGACAGTATGATGCTGGGCTGCATCAATAAGGGCATCACAAGCAGAGACAAAGAAGTCATCATCCTGCTCTACTCAGCACTTGTCAGACCACACCTGGAGTGTTGCATTCAGTTTTGGTCCCTGCTCTACAAAAAAGATGCAGACAGGCTGGAGAGGGTCCAGAGAAGGGCCACACGGATGATCAGAGGACTTGAGGACCTGCCATAGGAGGAAAGGCTTAGAGAATTTGGTTTGTTCAACCTTAAGAAGAGAAAGCTTATGGGAAACATTATTACCATGTAGCAGTACATAAAGGGTGGCTACCAAGAAGATAGAGACTTCATATGGAAAACACAAGGGGTAACAAGTACAAGTTACTCCTGGGGACATTCTGATTGGACTACAAAAGAAATTTTTTCACCATAAGAACAGTTAGACATTGGAATATCTCCCAAGGGAAGTGGTGGATTCCCCTACATTGGGCAGTTTTAAGAATCAGCTTAACAGGATGCTGAGCCATCTTATATAAACTATAGTATATAGGTTGGACTAGATGCTCCTTGAGGTCCATTCCAACCTGGCTTTCTATTATTCTATGATTCTTGGATCAGGTACATGTTGAAAGATGCCTCATAGTATTCAATGCAATTTTGGTTACTCACAGATCTTGCGGAATTGTAACCGTGTTGCTCTTTGTAAAAAAAGCTCAGCCTTCTGCAGAAGACTACTAGGAAGTAACTCACTGCTTTCTGTCTCCAAAGCAAAGGTCTAACAAAGTAATTAAGAACATAATCTTAATTCAACAGAGACACAGATATGAAAGTTCTCCGTATACTGTATGCTTCCAGAGCTAGGAAGAGATCTTAATCCACACACAGGCAAGGAAGTTAAAAGAAGGTCCATCTCAAAGGCTCTTCAGCTCCAAGAATCCTCAAAAGAAGCTGAAGTTAAGGTAGAGACATACCAATATACACGTTTTTTCCGAGAAGCCTGTCAGGAAGACACATAAGTAAGACAACCATGTATACAGTTTCACTTGTGTAGTGAAAATGCAAGAAAACCAATGTAAAAAAAATTAATTGTTCAAACAAAAAAACCCCACTATTTCGACCTAAGCCTGCAATCACACAGGACAGTACGAGGACTAGCAGACTAACAAATACCCCATAAGGTTGAATTTCTGTTACAGATCTTTAAGTACAAGCTCTTGCATCTTACACTTCAACTTGCAAGAGTAAAAACTCTAATTTCTAAGCCTAAAAAGCATTATGGAGAAAGAAAATACACAATTGCCTGGTTACATCATGACTTGCTACCTTATTTTTCAAAAAATGACCCTTTAAAAAGGTTTTGTTTTTTAGTTTTTAAGTACTTCCAGCACTGATCGTCTTTAAAAAGAAGTTCTGCTTTACATAATGATCCTCTTGTAGCATGGAAACATGTCTGCATGCTGAACACATTCATTTCTGTAAGCCACAGAAACACAGGACTGGAGAACAAGCCTCCTGAATCATTAAATCCAGCCCCCTGCTAACATGCTCATGTAAAGAATATGTTTATTACAGAGTCTCACGCAAACACAAAAAGGCTTCCCAAGATTATTCTTCATGTGGGACTATTCTGAAAACCTTATCTATGACAGCCTCCTGCTTATTTCAGTGTTAAAAAAATGTATAACTATCTTTCCATACAAAGTAATTCAAAGCAATTGCATGTTTCTCTTCACAGTACTGCATAAAAAAGTACAATTCTCAATATACTGGGGTGGGGGGCAAGACCCTCGATGGCATTCCTTGCAATTATTATTCTAAGTTTTAATGATACACTAAGGACAATTTATCTTTCGAAAATATTATACACTACCAAACAAATATGATTCTTCTACTCAACTGAAACTATTCTAAATGTTACAAATTCTTGACTTCACATTTTAAGTTTTAATGAAGACAGATTTTTGAGTTACAGGAGCATTTGAATGGTATTTAAAATGCTAATTTGTAGTTTTGTGTTTTGGCTGCTATACTTTAGAATACCACAATGATTTTAAAATTGTTCTTTGGATAAGAAACACTGAACTTTTCAGCCTGAAGCAATAGTGATTTGGCAGGCCATACTACAGAAACAGTGAAATAAAAATAGAAGATTGATGCTTATCTTAGAAACACTGATGACATGTTAAAAGCTGTGCCAATGCTATCATTAAATAATGGGAGGAATAGTCCCTCAAAAATGAACATCTGTCAGCTCTAATTTCTATTACAGTTACATTTGTATTTTCATAGTTTGGAGTAGCTGGACAGGAACTTGTATTAAAATTTCCACAACACTTTCCATACCAAACATCTGTCTTCAGCCACCATTTCCCCTTAAGGTATCCAGCATTTTGGGTTAACAAGCCATGATCTCTGGTGTAGAAGTTTGAGGCTTAGAATTTCTCTCTGCCTGATATTTATCTCTTCCCACAGGAGAAAACAGAAGTAATACATTCCCCAATTATTTCTATACTGCATATGATAATATTTCTGGTTGTTTCCCTTAACTTTTCTCTATTCCTATCACCATAACTCTTTTCAGTGTGTTATGGAAGTGCACCAATTTGTTTTCTAGTTTTAAGAATATAACTGCATTCAGCAGTGTGTACACATTCTCATCTTCTGGGCTAGAGTCTAAGCAGCCTGCACAGAGAGGAATAAAGATGTAGGGTGAGGAGAGGAAAGGTATGGCATTTATTTAACTAGAAAAAGACAGCAAACTCATTACCCTTCAAAAAAGCACTTGGAATTATGTACATGACTTATTTAAAGGTAGGTACTGGTAAGACAAACCCTATACACCTCTGCTTCCAGAAGAATGTCATCACATGTACAATAAAGATGTCTGAAACATTCAACTAATGTTGAGTATTTTAGAATGCTTCAACTCTTAATTTCTTAGTTAATTTACTTTAGTAAAAGAGTATTTGGTTAAAAAAGTAAAATAAGGTTGAGCTGAATTCTCTAGAACGCAGCAAAATTTATCCTGTTAATCAACAAGTACCCAAACACTTTTATTATCACAGGATTTTGTAGTAAAACAGAGACTGCAACACAGTAAAAAAAAAGTTTTTGAAAACTAGCATGAAGATCAGCTCTTAAAGCAAGGTGAAAAGCAGAGCCTACCCGTTTACTAGCACAGAAATCACTATGTTTTGGTTGCCTATGCTAAGGTAGAAATAATAGAGAGATGAAACTCTGAGTGGTGTGGATAGGGTGAATCAAGATTATAGCAGTCGGCTGGTCACTTGCAGTATCTTTATGAGAAATTCAGCCAGCAAGAATCAGGTTTTTAAAAAAAACCAACAAACACCTCAACACATTCACACACAAAAAAGTGGAATAAATATTGTGGTTAAAGCTGTGAAATCCTGGTAAATCTTTATTTGAATCAATACAAGGTATTGGATAGCAAAATTTTACTGTAGTACAAAAGAGAATGGAGACACTTATAGAGCACTTAATACCACATTTGGCTCAGGAACACTGTAAAGTGCAAATGGTTGGAGATTAGAAAGTACCAAGTATCATATATCCTTGTTCTGTTATTGCAGCCAAAGAGAGGATGCTCATCTAATTTTTACACCTGGGTGTTATCAAGGCCTAGCCAAATATTTTTATCTGGCTCATTTTCCTTCAGTTATTCACAAATTAATAGTGTAATAAAGTGACCTAAATTTTTTCTAGGGTAAAGATATACTAAATATTTTTTAAAATGGGATCATATCTCTGAGGAAAAGCTTTCTTACTTATCCAATGCTATCTCATGCCTAAAATAAAAGATCTGAAATTGAATGACTATGGGCTTGTTTGATTAAAAAAATCCAACAAACTTCAAGATGATGTTTATTTCAGCTAAGTATTTTAAAACATATCGACTTAAAATTAATTTTCATGACAATACACTGTGAAGTTGGAAAGAACATTCACCCACTAGCAATGGACAAGGCACTAAACTGCACTGACAGCTAGACATACTGCAGTTGTGTTAAGTACTGAAGCAGTTTCTCCAGTTCCACTCATATAGGTAGTTCAATCCAACTTCCAGATTGAGTTGAAAAATCCTTTTTTTAAACTGCTTTTTACTCTACAATGAATAGTGAAAGAAGGAAAAAAAAGTTTTGAGTAACCTGCAAATCTCAGACATGCACATGAGACAACTATGTTTAAGAAATGTATAAAAATATTCTGAATCAACCTTTTCTCAAGAGTTACAAAAATCTTGAATAGTGCTCTAATTTCCAACCCCAGTGCAGGTTAACACCTTCAAAGTTACTCAGCAGGTCAGACATTTATTATCTGCTGTTCTCAAATAAATTGTTTACATATTGTAAGTCTAAAAAAAATACATACATGAAACAACAATTGCTAAAATAGTCACTGATGGAGATAATGTTCTGGGGCTTTTTTACTAGCCTAGAGTGGGGGTTTTTTACTAGCCTAGAGAACAGGTGAGACAATTTGTGGGTAAAAGTCATTATCTTTCATTAGACTATCTGGTATAGTTTGAGAGAATAACAAGTATTTCAAGAACAGACTCTTTCCTTGGATCTGAAATAGAAACAGCAGCTTTCCAAGTTAACCACAGTGCTCTGCATTTAGTAGCATACAGAAAGTACTGAAGTCTGCAATACCGGAGTATGGTTTTCTGTAAAACCGGCAGCTTCCTTATACCCCAATAACATCTGCTTACCTGAAGAAGAGTCTGAGCACACAACATTTTGCCCAATTTTTTCAAACAAATCATTTTTTTCCTACAAATGATACTACATCTACCTACTAGGTTTGCTCTGAACAGATCTTGTTTCTATTAGCAAATACAAACAGAAATTTAATCTCTCAGTTTCTGAACAGCCTTTTATGAAAATAAAAAGCTGTCAAAAGGCACCTCCTTCAGTAACCCACTATAATCCCTACAAGAATCTGCTGCAATCTGAATCAAGCTCAATGGTAACTCTGACTTCTGTTTGTGGTGCAAGTCACACTAGGATCATTCTGACATGCTTTTCTTCAAGAGCAGGTTAGTCACAAAATACCACTGTAGAAGCCAACTGTTCCTGGCTGAATTTCTATCAAAGTATGGTCTGGCCATACCTACTACTTTTAACAAGCAGAAAGTGGTAAGAAAAAAATCAACACACCATGAAGTACCTAAAATAATACGTTACCTTGGAAAATATTTATTGCCCCCAAACTTCTATTTTTACACTCCTCCAAAGAGCTACTTCAGAAAGTGCATTTATGAAATGAAAAATAAATCCTAATACTGCAAAAACCATTTATGTTGATGCAAATAAGGGAAGAAGCCAACACCAAGGTACATCTGTATTCAAAGTAACATCCTTCTCAATCCTTAGAAAGAAGGCGTGCAGCAGAGGCTGGACAGGGGGACAAAAAGAAAAAACGCAAAGCAGAACACAAGACAGAAAAATCCACCTATTTTTCTTCAGAAGAGCTAAACAGCCTTTAACTTAATTTCAAAGTAGATCTAGGGTTTGATCTGCCTGATGAAGTACAGCTTTTAGCAAGTGAAGCTGTAATTAGGCATGACAGTGGAACAAGCTAAGTTAGAATCATGCATACTAACTGCAGAAGATGCCCACTCTTACTGGCATTTGATACTCTTCCTGTTCAGAGAGGGTCATTTCATCTTCAATCTGCTGGAGCTGTGGAACAAAGTTTCCACACTACCTGTACTGGCACAAGAATTTCTTGCTAGACAAACAGCCCACAGTAGAGTGTTGGCTCAGGCCATACCTTTGCTTTAGCAGCACCACATTTTAATATTTCTGGAATATTTAGGAAGTTCCAGTCCAAGAGACTAAGGAGCTCAGAGGAACTCACACAGTCCCATGGGGTGTTATGCCAAGAGGCTGCAATGGAGAGTAACAACTCTGTTTCTTCTGAAGTGCTCAGCTACTACCAAAATGCAGGACAATTGCTTCTTTTGTTTAATGTTTCTTTGACTTTTAATCATCTCTAATTTCATCTCTAATCTAAATTCCTGTAAAATCTGAAAGCAAGCCACAGGAGTAAGAGTTCATGGCAAATCTTTGTCAAAATCAAGATAGGAGATTGTGTAGAAAAGCTTGGGTTTGCTTTACACAAACTCAATCTGACTTTTACACGACATTTAAATTGTACTGGACTAGAAAACTTCCAGCCAGCACTTCTGAAGGAGCACAAATACTGCAAGTAACTTAAATCAAGTATCCAACACTGATTTTAAGCACAGCAGTAAAGAAGCCCTGCAGGAAGACTGCCTACATGTCTTACAAACCTGTACTTATCAATAGGGTCTAAAGAAGATTCCAAAATTATAATGGTTCCTTATTCATCCAGTAATAAAAAAAATAAAATTCGTAAAACTCGCACTCAAGAAGGAAAACCAAACATGAAATCCATATGCTAGCTAAGAAAGCATCTTTGTTAAATTTTAAGAAAATTCTGTCAAAAGAACACAATTATCATACCTTTTGTATGATTTCCATTCTTCAATGCACACTTCTTCACTATTTTTGGTTATTTACTTTAAACTAGTAGCAGAGACTACAGATAATTCTAGGGGAAAAAAAAATCACTGCTGCAGATCCACAATAGAAGACAATTGTGCTAAGACAACGCATCTATAACTCCTTAACCTAATCTGTACAAAAACTGAAGAGTATTAAGAAGAGTTGTTTTTCACATACATGAGTTTGAGAATAAAAATTATTTTCTAAATAATTATTATACTAAATTTAAGTACACACAGTCAAGTATAAATCAAACAATCCATGTGGAGTATGTTCTGCAGGCATCTAGACTCCAAAAGATTAAACCAGCCACAACAAAAGAAAATTCAACTCAACAACAGCAGGGCAAGGACAACACAGGCATTGAATCCTTGAGTAGAACAGAAATGCTCTGTCACTGAAACTCTTTCTTCACCAGATGACTCCAATTCCTAATATATCCAGAACTGGATTGTAATTTTCCTTTACTTACAATTCTTCCACGAGAGTTCCTCTTTTTTTCCAAATTATCTCAGAAGTGCTCAGACCCCTGTATAAACTTCTTGTAATTCCAACCTACTTGTGTCCCAGCCCACAGGAGAATCTTTGTGTCTTCCCAAATTCTGCTCCCACAAACCCTTTAATTCATATCCACATCAGCACCCTTACTTGCAAACTCACTTCATTTTATCCTTTCATCTCAAACAGCTTTCCTCTCTCTCATATCTGTCTCAGAAAGCTTACCTATTCAGATGAACTCTTTTTCACAAACCACTATTATATGGATTTGCGTCCATATTCTTTCTTTACTGGAATCCAAAGTTATTTTATACTAGGAGAAATAAAAATCTTCTGAAAGGTGCTGCAAATGCTATTGGCCACATGTATCACATGAGCATATGATGTGGAGTGACAACCAGATGCAGTTACATAATGTGGACTTCTCCAGGGGGTTAACGAGTTCTAGAAAAATATTACATCACTGTAGGATTTTTTTACACTGATTCTCCAGGACTCCAAACAAGACATAACATTTCTTTCCTCCACTGCAGAATACTTTGTTTTACCAACCTAGTATTACTCTAGATGAGAAAAGAGCTGTCACACCCCTTTAACCTCAGTGTTTACAGGAACAGCAGCCAACTACCTGGCATGGTGCTCTTCATCTTTAGCAGAGAAAAGCATTTGATGTACACTGGAATAGTTTAACTCACCAATAAATGGAATAGAAGCCAAGGAGTCACCAGGTGGGCTGGAACCTGATGCTTTCCTTTCTTCTATTCTTTTTATGTGGACTTCCCTCCGAGCATCATTAGGTAACCAACACGTAGTGTCCGAGGCTGTCTCTTGGTCATTTACAGCAAGAATGTAGGACTGATGCCTCAAAGGCTGTGGAGTTTGGAGGCCAGAAGGTGATTTGTCTCGCATGACCACTATTTCTTTGTCATTTTCCTGAACATCCGTTTGTAGAGTTTCAGGGTCATGGACAACTTCCCTTTCAAAATCATGAATCTTTTGTCTGATGGAACCATCTACATTGTCAGAGGTAGTTGAACTCTCACTTGTTGGCTGAACAAGTTTGGTGGAAGCTGGAGACAGAGAGGAGGGTTGGGTGGTTTTGCCAGTTTCTGTTTTGTGATCAGGAGCACCTTCTTCTCGGATCCTTGACTGTTGGTTTAATAGACCAGTCTGATGCAAGTGATTCACTGTTCTTTGGTCTTTGCTGGCAATAGCATCTAGTCCCTGGTTAAGCGGAAACGATGGTTTTGCTGCATAGGGAGCAGAGTTCTTCAAAGAGCTACTTTTAAAACTTCTGGCTGGTGCGAGAGACAATCTCTCTTGTGAAACAGCTGTAGGTTTTGAAACTCCCCCAGGAGTTTGCAAATCTCGAGAAGACTGTAACATTTTTCTATCTGGTGGAACCTTCTGAAAATGAGAACCAGGCAGAGAAGCTCTACTACCTGTTCTCCTGTTCTCTGAAATACAAGCACTTGGTGCCATAGGATAATTCTGACCTCGAAGGGACATATGAAACGCATGCTGTCTAGATCTCTCATAAATACCTCGCCGATCATCTTGTTCCGTAAACCCTGTCCACTTGTAAGTCTTTCTCCTATCTCCGCTAGTATCTGCAATCAGATTCTCTGAATGAAAATTTTCTAGCACTTCACCCTGTTTGCTGAGATAATCCCATGACTGAGCCCTGTGACTCCTAGCATTAACTGAAGGTGAAGTTAGAGTATCTTGTGAAGCACTTCGTGGCCACTCTTTCATCAACACGGGATCTTCAAGTCTTTCCTGGGATACACTTCTCTGCCGAACCTGAACAGACTGTGGAACCCTGTCATGAGAGGTGCTCCTGCGCCGTACCTGGGAAGCAGTGCGATTTGGCACCACTTGATTATAATCAGTTGTATTCTGAGAGGCTGCTCTTAAACTATCTAATCTTTCCTGTATTGTTCGGGAGCCATACATGTGCATGCGCCTATTATCAATGTACTCTTTGTAAGTTTTGTAGGTCTTCCAGTCTATATGCTGGTGGGACGCTGGAGAACTGTAATGATTAGTAGAGACTGAGGGCGAGTCTGTGACTGGAGCAGGAGGTCTAGTGCTCGGGATTCCTTCTGGACATACTACAAAATTAGAAGCTTTACTTAGTGTTCCAGTTGGATCGACTGGCCTTGTTATTGGAGTCTGGGGAAGTACAATGGCAGTGGACACTGAAGAAGATGGTGATGTGGTCCGTCCTTTTAGACTGGTTTGATCTTTTAAGCCATATCTTACTTCCTCTGTCCTGTGTATTGGACCAGCCTGATTATTTCTACAAGATGGCAAATCTACAGCCTTCTCAGAAGGCACAATAACAGTCCTTACAGTTTCATTGCAAACACACACAGCTGTATTTGATTTTGCAATGTCTGTTGGTGATGGAGGCACTTGTATTTCCATTCTGTAGGTCCTCTCTGGCTGTGTCAATGCCCGTACAGGTCTACTGACTTGCTGCTTCCCCAGCGAGAAGTCAGAAGATAGCTTGTCACCAGCTTGTGCTATAACAGAAGCTGTGGATGTCAGGCGTGGGTAACATACTGGCGGTGGTTCAGGTATGTTGTGGGCATTACCACTGTAGGCTTCATTGCCTTTCAGGTAGGCATCTTGGGAATATGCCTATGGAGAGAAGATTAAGTGAGTATTGAGTAGTGAGGGATATGGAAAAGTTCACCATCTAGCATTTGCACTACAACGCTTCAAGAAAGGGAAAAAAAGAACAAAATTCTCATTATTTGTAATTTTAGATAAAATGTTAGTTAGAAAGATAAAAACAACATTCCATCCCCTTAGTGAGCAGAAAAAGAACAAGCAAAATCATTACATACACTCCCCCTCCCTCAACAATTAAAAACTTAACTGATGACCAATTCTAGCAAATGCTGCACGTAGGCACTGAGATAGGTTTCCCAAAATTCACAAGCAGAAAACACAGTACTTTTTTCCCCTCTAATTTTGTTTTCTACCATGATGTTTTATAAATTCTTCTTGTTCATTGCTGGAAACCAGAAATTCACAGGAATTGACATGTTAAAGTGCTGCATAATAAATTCAGCTAGCACTAGAAAATTCCCTATTCACTTAATAGAACTCTGTTCATTTAACATAGTACATATGAAAAATACACACAAATGGACATACGCTCCTCTAAGATGTCTTCTATATAAAAGCTACTATTCCTGAACATAAAATTAATGAACCAAAGCAGTAACATCTTTGTTGTAAGCCAACACCCTCTAAGTCATCTTAAATTTTACAGGAGACAGCCAGTACATGACACACAAATCTCACTGTAAAAATATTAATCATATGTAACAAACAGCATGAAAATTCATCATATATATCCACTACTGACCACACACTATTAAAACACAAACTAAATTCTTAGATTAGTATCCTTAGAGCATTTATGTTTAAAAGCCTGACTTCTGAGAAAAAAAAAAAAAATCTTCTATTACACTTAATACCCTTTTGTACCCTTTTAGAAAAGCAGCATGTATCATTGTTGAATTAAGAGAACTTTCAAATAAATCAGGAATAAGCATACAGCATGCTTAAACAATATCCTATTATTGAAAAACTTCAGCATGACTTTGTTCAGTTTAAACATAAATGAAATAAAGAGCCAAAACAGAGCTTGCCAATGCAACAGAAGATTAAAATGATTTCTCAGGTCTTTTACACACTTAGGCGTGGTATCACATCCCAGCATTTTCTGTCCAAATCATAACATGCTCAATTCCAGAATATGAATGTGCCCTGTCTTAACACTAGACAGGTTATAAAAGCCCAAGTGCAGCCATAAAATTAATACAGAGCAAAGTACAGAGGAGGGCGAGGCATTTCCAGCACTGCTGCAATGTTATACCGAGCATTAGTGAAGTGCAAAATATTAAAGCACACTGAGAGAAAACCAACCAAATAAGACAGGCATAAACCACAAATTAAAAAAATAGCATTATGAAGAAAATTCAGCTCAGCCTATCTAGCTCATTTCCAATATACTTGCTGCTTCATATTCTTGCTTCTCACAAATCATTAAGAAAAACATGCCTTACAAAACCATCAGAGAAATGGCTACTGTACATTTCTTACCAGTGCCGTGACATCCTTTGTAAACTGCAGCTGGCAGAAAACAGGAAAACATAATAAAAACTGCTTACAGATGTAAAGACAGAATTATGTTGTCATATTGATGCTGGATACAGCAAGCTAAAAATACAACTACACTGATTTCACTGGAAGGTACCAACAGAGGTAAAGGGCAGTAGAGCATAAAGAATAACTTCATCCTCCTGGCGAGCATGTTAATCTCAAGCTTTTATCTATTCCTTGCATTTATTCTCTACCCTTACAGAAAGCAAAATACATTTGTGCCATTTTGGCTTAGTGCATCCCTACAGCTGCCTGCAGAGAGCTCCGACTCTATGCAACATGACTACCCTTCCACTATAGCAACATTACTGTCTCTCATTTCCCCTGGGCTGCTACCATCCCTGCTTCCTGGTGACGAAACAACGGCTTTATTATGCATTTAAACCAGCACGGCTCTTCCCCACATATATTTGAACACGACCACAAGCTGTCAGCTGACTGCAGCTGCTTTCATGCTGTACATCTGAAATCAGAGGAATGATGCTGCAGAAACACTCTACTCATGTGATTTGTATTTTTTTTTCTCCTCCACTCTTAGTAAAAATCAAGCCAGGTTTCCACTGGCACATTTAATGGGGGGAAGGAACATACAAAGATAAGTTTTTCCAAATGTTTAAATAAATGTCTATTTAAGATCTTGACAGGCTGTAAGAATTATTTAAAAAAAAATAAAATAAAAAAATTAAAAACTATGTTGAAGACCCAGAAAACAGGTAACAGTAAGAGACTACCAGCATGCAATATAAACAAAAACAATCATCTCCCCCAGTCAGAAATCGGTTATTCCTTTATACAGCTTGATAAAACAGTTAGAAGCCTGGGATACACACACATTACACCAATATAAAAATACACTGCATTTATGTTTTTGCAAAACATGCCCATGACAAACAATGCTCCCTTGACTTTGACAGCAGAAAGGCTAAACTTCAAAACCGGTGTGATCTGATTGTAGCTGAAGACTACAAATGAGTATGATGATCAGTTCTCAGATCTTGACAAAATTTATCACACATATTAAAACATCTTCAAAAGACAGCATTCTCACACGATCCAAAATGAGATGTTGCCCTTCCCCAAATAAAGAGTATGTTTCCATGATTGCAGGTAGACCCAGACAGACTGTCATTTCTTAGTAAGAAAAGCTACTGGAAAAAAGGTTTTGATGATGGAAAGCATAGTATCGCCTTTAAACTTCATTCCACCCACTTCCCAAGAACCTACTGAAACAAACCTGAATTTCCTTTCAATGAAGAAAAAGTTTATAAATAGCAGCTATGACATTTTCACAAAAGAATATTTAATATCTTTGTTTCATAGTTCTGATTAAGGGCCCACAGAGAAATATTGTGACTTACAAAGAAATGCACTGATCCATTCCAAATAACGTAAGGCTGAATGATACATTATGAGCCATTTTTACAGAAAATCTTTTAATTGCTTTAACCAGATGGTGATGGTTAAATTTTTAGAAGAGGTCTGGAGACTGAAAACTGTGAAGTACATCAATGTACTTTACTTATTAACATTCATACATTATTCTGATACATATTTTGCAACGGTATTTAAAACACAGTTTGAATATTACTCTCTTCTCCCTATAGTTCCTCAAATTATAAAGTATGTGGAAACATTAGCTTAATCTTTAAGTGACTGCAACAGAGGTATACTCATTAAAAAGCTATGAGGGTATGACTTATTTTTAAGGCTTTTTACAGCCTTGAAGATAAAGAAAAAAACCTTCCAACTTAAACAAACAAACAAAAAAAAAATCTGGGTCAGCGATGCTCCTGATTCAGACATGAGCCAAGCCACTTTAATTCCTACAGAAGATGGGCATGCAGTAGTTGTTAACAAATTCAAAAAATCAGTCTTGAGGTTTTCTGAGCTCTTTTCACCTTATCAAAAAAAGGGCAGTTACCATACAAATAACAATTTAGAGTGGCATCAACAGCTCTGCAACAATGACTAGAAGAAAACTGTTGCACTTACAGTAAGAACTCTGCATGTTTCCAGTTACTGGTACAATTTCTTCCTCACCTTGCAATCTGGGTTAGTTTGCACGAAGTTTGCAAACTCCTATGGCAAATAATTAATTTCTTACTGTGAATTTAGATAAACATTAGCACATCATAGGTTTAACTGGTAAGAAAATAAATTCATGTTGTATGATATATCAATTTTAAGCAACTAAAGCATTCTACAAGGTATTTTATTAATCTTCAAATTCAGCTGAAGGGTTTTGCTAGTACTTTTTCCCCACTAGATCTTATGCCATTTGATGTTAGAATAGTGACAGCTAACATACAAGTGGTCTTCAGAAGAAACCCTGTACACTTCCAACAGCTTGAGCAAAAACAATACCTACACCCCTTGTTCCAAATCCATAACAACATCTATGCATGTTCTTCACTGAGGATGTGTATGCTTCACTACACTTCCCTAATGATTTAATAACTACTGAATTCAACCAAAGTATTTGCAAAATGGGTGATAAGCATTTTGATGAATCAGAAGCTGATGTGCCTAGCACACTGCAAGAATGAGTTTGAGGCATTCTTCTTTCCTTCTCCAACCAGTTTGGTTGAAGATTATGTTCCTTTACACTGAATTGGTCTCCTCTCAGGTCCTGACTTACATTTACCATGACAATGGGAAATGCACACCTGTTTTCAGCTGTCTTAAGAGGAAGTATTTTCCAGTTATAGTTTGGTAAGAATGTCAGCGATACAGCTCAAGTGGTTGCATTTTACTCTGAGACACCCAGCAAATACTATGGTCAGGTAACATTAATTAAAAAAACCCACATACCTTTTCTTTCCAGTGTCAGTGAAATTTTAGCAAATAAAACTTAATGCCTTAAGCCCCAGAAATGTAATTTCCAAATACAGGTTGTGTAAGAGACTTTCTTGTAAATATTAATCTAAATTAAGGTGAGCTGGTGCAAATATTATTTTCTAACACAGAATCAACGAATCTTAGGGGTTGGAAGGGACCTCAAAAGATCATCTAGTCCAACCTCCCCTGTCAGAGCAGGATCACCTAGAGCACATCACATAGGAACGTGTCCAGGTGGGTTTTGAATGTCTCCAGAGAAGGAGACTCCACAACCTCTCTGGGCAGCCTGTTCCAGTGCTGTCACTCTCACAGCAAAGAAGTTTTTTCTGATGTTTATGTGGAACCTCCTATGTTCCAGTTTGCACTCACTGCCAACACATTCTTCTAGGTCACTATGTCTCTATACCACACACCTCCTTTCCACTGTATTTGCTGCCAGAGCTTCAATTAACCTATGCTCACATTACTACCTGTGTCAGTACAAAATGTGAAAGTAAACAAATGCTCCAAGACTGTGGATTAAATACAACTTCTTATGGAAACATCCCTATTTATTAAAAGTAAAGCAAATTAAAATATTTTACAGTTTGCCAATGAAACAGCCATGTTGCTGTTAGGTCTGATGCAACTGGATGACCTCAAGAAAAAAAGGCAATATTGTCCAAGTTGACTATGGGCAGACCTGTAGGCAAAGGCATGAGGTTACTGCGGCATATAAAACTCTTAGAATAAATGTCCTTATGCCAGTTGTTGTTCTGTTTTCACATGTTTCTAATACAAGTGCATCACTGGCAATTTCAGGGTACTACAGGGTACCTGTAGAGCTGCCAAGTTCCACAAAAACGTATCAGAAATTACAAAAGCAGCAAACTCTTCTCTTCTGCCCAGACCTCTCAATATACTGAAAACATCTGCATCACCTGACTAAAAAGAGGAAAAAAAAGAAAATATATGCTTTAGTTGACTTTCACGTGTTCTCCTGGTCATTCCCACCTATGTTTGTTGCCCTACTGTCTATGAGAGGAGAAACATTTCTGTTCAGAAGTGTTAACTTTCAGTTATTGATCCACAGCTTCAATAGTCTGTAATTTTAAAGAAAGACTAAGATGTATATTAAAAGATATGCAAGAGGGTACCAAAGATATAAAACTTTTAGCTAGTAAGAAGACTCCTTTTATTTTCACAATTTTATTCACAGCATACCCAATGAAATCTTTTTGTAAATGAAGCTACAAAGATCCTTCTGGAACAGTAAGACAGAACTGTTTCAACAGAGTTGTACGCTACTAAAATTTAATGGTGACAACACCTAGAACTAGAAATAAAAATTCCTTGAAATGAAGCTGTTTGAGGTACGATAAAAGTTAGGAAAGATAGAACTTTTGAGTGAGAGGGGAGGGAAGTGTCAGAAAATGAAATATGAAAAAATCAGGATAACTTACCTATAAGCACGTGTTTTTATATGCACACACACAAACAACAAATTAATGTCTATATATATTTACATATAATAGACCCTTTATATACATTAATACACTGATTATGAAAAACCTTCCAAATAAAAGGCTCCAATGTTGAACATAATAAAGATGAAACTTTTAAGAGCGGTATTTTCCAGTGCCTGACACTTGACAATTCAGTGACATGTAAGCTTTATCCTTCTTTACATACACAAGGAATAATTAGCAAAGAAGTAAATTCCAATCTGAATACATATCTCAAAAAAAAGGTCCAAAAAGCCTGCATACTATGTCCACCTTAACACAGGTTAGACACTGCACAGTCTACTGAGAAGAGTCATAATAAGACTGACCTAAATGCAAGTTCAAGAATTGCAAGTGTTTTTCATGGATAGAGATGTTTTGAGTATCTTTTCTCCCATCTCAAATTGAAATTTCCAAGATCATGCCAGTGAACAAATGTGACTGACTTCACTAATGGCAGGTTTTCACACGTAATTCCCCTTCTAAGTAAGGGGTGCACACATGCCACAGAGAGCAATGACCTGTGGACTGGATCAACTTCATTGTTACTACTGATGAACGGATTTAAATGCTTGTTTTCAGGAAATTCAATATTCCAAGAGGTTCACAGGCATAATTGGATATTTCTGAAGACTACATTCAAGGTGTATAAACAGCAAACTAGGAACAGAAACAAGCAACTGTGCTCTTCATGTGGTTAACCTAGCAACCAGTCATCGAGACCTGAAGTAGACTGTCCAGGACAGTAAATCCTAACATCTAAAGGCTGAAGATCAATAATCACCATTTTCAGAAGAACTGCATAGATTCTCAATCTGACAGAAGTTAAGATTTTTTCTCCTCTGTAGTGGTCTAAAAGCAAGAAAATTACAGGCCACAACTGATGACTTCTGTTGTTTGATGCCATTCATTTCTATCACCTGTATCTTCACACTGCAACTCTGCCATCAAAGGCTGACACCTGAAAACATGCATACTACAATACAGATCATGACAGAACCATATGATGAAACCAGAGATATTTAAAGTCATTTACAATAGGCCTGAGTACACATGATGCTCAGTCTTGCAGACTACAGAAAACATCTGTCTCTTCATGGCTTCCCTCTGACAAATGCTATGTAGAACTGATAGTCCTCAAGACAAGCCTACTTTTATCCAAACAAATGCATCATAGCAAAAAGAAACAAACTCCTCCATTTTGTATAATAATCATGTACCAACTCAAAAGCAAACAAACTGTGAGAAGGAACTTGTACAAGCTATAGACTCAACACAAAGCATTTTTTGCAAAATGACAACTCTGTCTCTTAAACCTAACCCCGTCTTCAGAAAAGGAGCCTGGAATAGGAAACTCATAACTCAAAAGAAACTTTTTTTTTAATGACAACTGGAAATTATTCCCACATATATCTCCAATTTTTTTTGCTAGAGCTCCCACACGCAGGTATTTTTTCCCTCTTTCTTTTACTTTTACTCCTCAGTTTCATCCAGAATTACCTTATTTTCTTTTTACTAACATCCTTCTCTATCCCAAAGGCATAATAATAATGATTCCTGACTTCTTTAGAATTAGTCAACCTAGTTAAAGAAAGTAATCCCATTCGTAAGTTCTAACATAAGAAAACTAATCCAAAATGTGACAAAAAACCAAACACCATTCTAAGATTTGTTTAAACAAGATGCTAGAAATGTCATGTGAAGAAGGTATTCACCACTGTATTTGCACTCCTTTGAAATCTCAGGGGTGGCAAGAAAGGACAAAAATATCTAAGGAGTGACAGACAAATAAATGCTAACTCTTTTGTTTCTTGCTGGTAGCACAGTTCAAAGACGTAACCAATAGCATGACATTTCTCTTTAGTCAACATACTGCCTGAATATAAGCTTCATAAACATACCAATTGAAGGATGTCCTCATCTTTTGGCATAACACTAAGCTCCAATATGCTGTCACTGAAAGAAAAAGAAAAACAACACTGCACATGAACTTCAGGAAAAAAAATGCATTTCTTGTTACAAAGATGCTCCATTAACTTCTGCAGACCAAATCATTCAAGAACTCCCACACTCAACTATGTCAGATTACTTTATACAACAGAAGGAAATACTGATGTCCATTAAAGTCTTAGAAAGTAAGAGCAGTACAGAAATACAGCTGAACATTGTATTTGTTCTCAGCAAAGCCAGTATATTAAACCAACATCCCTTCTTTGTCAGTTTGTTGTTTTTTCTTCTTCTTGAGTCATAAGGTACATTAGTCTTTTCCAGCTTCTCAGAAAAAAATATGACAAATCTGTGAACACGAGATAAAACTTCTCTTTCTTCCATTTAAAACTCAAGTCTATTAGCACTCCTTAAAATTTCTGGGAAAATGTCATAACCACATCATCTGAAAACTGGGGCAATAGCAAAGCAAGCACTGACATAAACCCTTCTGCTCCAATCACCTGCTAGCAGAATCAACTGAAAACATATTTAATCTGTCAGATGACATCTGAAATATGGATGCAAAATGCTTGCTATATGTGCCGAGTTTGTCAGTTTGAACTGCTGAAACCAAAAGCAGCAGTAGTATAAATATACAGGAGCCCAGCTGGTTCAATTAATATACTTTAATATTAATACACTTTAAATATAGGCAAAATCAGGACACTGAATGAATGATGTATGCGTTATCCAGCATTAAATACTGTAAACCAGTGAAACTCACAGTTAGTATCTACCTGAAAATAATAAGTCTTTTCACAAGCAAGAGAGATCTGTATGTTTCTAACACAGTCTACAGAGCAGCTGAAATAATCTCATCTCAGACAAGGGAATACTCTGTTTGCATTCATTAAATACAAACTGGAACAGGTACAGAGAAGGGCTGGCTCCAAAGGAGATTGCTTCCGCAGACTATTTTAACTAGGCTCACAAAACATAAAATGAAGAGATTATGACTGTTACTCAGAAATCTCACACTACATGTCACAACAAGAAATACTTAAACAAATTGACCAATACCAGCACAAGTAAGAAAAGCATACAATCTAACTGGATTACATCAGGCTAGAAATTAGCTTAACTGTACTGGCCAGTATAATGCATTTGCAGAGAAAAGACAAAACCAGCACACAGGCCAACTTCAGGGCACACTGAGAAATCTATTAAAGCACAGAGAAGAACCTCAGCTTCTTATTTCTGCAGGAAGTCATCTTCTCAAACATGTAAAGTATTATTTATTAATTTTTAATGCTATCTTATATGAAAAATAGTTTTATTTTGTGGTTCCTTTTCCATTTCTTAGAGACCACAGACATAAGGCTGCATTCCAAAATAGCAGAGTAAGGGTATTTGGTTTCACAATCATCTTAAACCATTACTCATTTTGGAAAAGTGTTCATCAAGCAGTATAAATTACTTTAGCATTAAAACCAAAGGATTAGCAGTGTGAGATTTAAGTTTCTCAATCTTTGCACATCTAGGAAAAAAAAAAAGTCTTTAAAAGTATTACAGAGATTTTTTCAGAATTCTAAATTTTAAGAAACACAAGTATTCTTTTTAATGTGCATTTATAGTAGCATTTCCCATTTTGACTGAATGTATAAACAAAAAACTATTAAAAATTATTCTTTACAAGTAGTGCCATGAGGAGCTGACTTTTGTCTAAGCTCCTTTGTTGGGATAATAATCTTTTGAGCACTTGTAAAACAAGAAGAGAACATGAAAGAGACACCATAGTTTGAGGCACTTCCAATGAAGTGTCCAACTTTATTTCTATTTGCAGGTAGCATGTATGTGTAAATTGTATTAGGCAACTCTTGGTTTGATAATAATTAATGCTTTTTAGCAAGATGAAGACTTTGGAAGTCAAAATATGATTAACAGCACTGTTCCTCTTCAAATATTTTTGATACAAGGGAGAGTTTCCTCCTTAAAATTTTGCACAGAACAAACTATCTTCTTATACAAATATTTAGTGCCTTTTTTTTTGTTAAGGGAAAAAAAAAACAACATTTACACCCTTCAAAATCTGTTTTAGTAGCCATTCGAAAGAGGAATGGGCTCCATTCAGGAACAATGTTTTATACATAGTTCAGATAAGGACTTAACTGTTCTATTCCAGTTTGCCTGCAGAACCTTCTGGAAACAATTTGAATCTTCCTACTTTCAATTTTGTAAAGCACTCGCAGAACATTTTTCAATTCTTGTATCAAAACCAAAAATATTAAGGAATGCTTTGATGTACTACACTATACAATGCATATGGAAATCATGAACTATAAATTGTTAATAAGAACTACCACACAAAGTGGCAGTTTACACTAAAATATTAGATGCAATACTGTGAATTCTCAGAGATATCTACCATGCAAATGACTTTCATTAGACATTTTGGGAGTCAAATTTGAATTTGTTGATTCAAGAGTCAAACTAAGTCTTTATGATGATAGTGCATCATAGTGCTTCTCTTTTAATGCATTATTTTGTATGAACAAAACATTCAGTAGCTAAAATCAGCACATTTTTTAATAATTACACCACTTTCAAGATGAATTTGTAAGGATAAACAAGCAGGAGAGACTTAATCATTCAAGTTCCCCACAGTTAAAAAAAAAAGTTGGGAATCACAATCTGTTTCTTGTTTTATTTAGAACCATACATAATCTACTCAGTTGATATTAGTAATCAACACATGTCCAAGTTGATTGTGTAAACAGATAAGGATATATTTTTAAGGGACCAAACTAACAACTATGGGCAAAGATCAGGAAACGTAGACTTAAATTATCTCATTACAAATCTTTCAGGACATCATTAGCTCTAGAAGCTATTTTGGGCTGTGCCTTTCACCTTCCAGAGGAAATAATGAGTGTAAGCTTATCTTTGCTGCCTCCAACAAGAGCAAAACAGATAATGTTCTACACACAGCTTGAACTTTTCTGAGAACAATACAAAAAATGGCTGAATTGTAAGTCCCACTGGAATTTATGTGGGGTCATTTAATATAAGGCAGCTAAATTCTTATGTCTGCAGCATTATGTAATGAAGACATACAGCTACAATTGAGCAACTTCCTAGAAAAATAATGACCAGCTATGGAAATGGAGCTGCAAGATAATCTAATTCAAAAATCTGTAAATCCAAACTGAGTATCTGTAAATCCAAATGGATTTCTATTGTTAAACAGCTGAACAGTGAGTGTGTGTGGGAATTTCTTTAGAGGTAAGAGAGGATAAATTCTGTTCTATCCTTAAAAACTGTTCTGGAGACGATGAGAAAAATTACAAAAGATTAAGCACTAACATTCAGCAATGTGAAAAAAAAAATCAGTAATTAAAATCTCTATAAAAATACCACACTACATACTGAGACTATAAATGAAACTGTCTTTAGTCATGAATAAAGGAGATTTCAACTGACAACTTAGCCTTTCAAAAGCCTTTCAGCAAGTTGCTTGTACAAAGTCTACTACAGAAATTAAGTTGTGTTGGATAAAAGATGAGCAAAAACACAGAGCAAGAATTGTGTTCACCGGATGTTTCTAATATTAAGAGTTTAAGTACATTCAAAAGTGAACTTGTGCAAGACCAACCTATCAAGATCAATTAAATCAAGTGACATAGATAAAACCTTTGGTTCAGCAAGTTCCTAAACCAGGGATTTCTGGAAAGCAGCTAGTATTATCTAACCAAATACCCCTCTATACTTTCAGTGTTTTCATAGTCTTCTCCTACAAATCCACTTCTGGATATTATCAGAGAGGAAACTGACATAAACAGATCATCAGTCTGACCCAGGATGGCTCTGCTGATGCCAGAACAGCATGCTAAAGCAAGAAGCATACACCATAATTTTACCTGCTGTGAAATGGCAGCATAAGAAATAAAATACTTGATGCATAGAAAAAGGTGGTTTTAGGCTCTAAAACTCTGTTTTCAAGCAAAGAATTAGAGAGTGTTCATTCTTCAGTCATATGAGAAGCACTGCCAGTAAGCTACAAGGAAGAATCTGAATTCTCTTTATAGATCAGAATTAGCATTTATCTGCTTGTCTTCAGCAATGACTTCCGGATAGCTTTATTTTCTGTATAAAGCACTCAAGTATATAGATGACCTTTTGTTACAATCTTCTGTGATGTACACATCAGGTTCAAGACAACAAATTGTTCTCCCCTCCTAACTAACAATAACATCCCTTCATCTTCTGTGCACTCATAGAAATTAGTGGACAGCTGAAGCAGTGTGCTATGCAGTTCTTGGTTGCATTAGATAATCACTGATGAGGCCTTGTTCAGGTGTCTCTGCTTTCTCCACAGTGGGCAGGGATTGCATTCCACTGAGACAACTTGCTACCTACACTCGAGGCACACCTGTAGTTAAGGATCTCTGACCTTGTAAGCCACTGGAAAATGTGATTGGTGTCTCTCTTTTTTGGATTAAGAGAAGAGATTTCATTGACTGATGTACCTGTTGGGCATGTAATGTCCTGTGTCTTAGGTATACACTATTGCACCATATTACTGCCTGTACTAAAACAGGATGAAGAAACAATACATAGCTCATAGTACCTCCAATAAATGTTATAGAAAAGATTGATTCCATCTTCCCAGCTCTTGTATAGAAAATACCAATGACAAAATATATTTCAGTCTACTCTGCCTGTCATACTTTTGAACACATCTTTGTTGCTTTTAAAAAAAATGCAACTGAGATGTATCTATTTTGAATATTCAATACTGTAAGTGTAACTAAGACTTAACGCATGAAGATTCACTAAAAATAGTTTGTGGCATGTGAGATGTATTTAGAAAACACTTTTTCAAACTGATCATAATACATCTTTTTTTCCCCACATAACTCATTATTCTATCGGAAATTTGTTGCCACAGAACAAAAATTGACACCACCTGTAAAAATGGAGGCAGATATGACACCTGAAAATAAGTATCTAGATAAATACATGGACACGATTTAACAAGCCCTTGTGAGTTGCAGGAGCAGTAAACATTCCTATTTCATCAACCCTGTGCAAAGTTCATAACTTGCTGCAAAACAGATGAAAGCCAAGACACACTGCAGTTGTTTTGCAGATGTGCACTAACAAATCCCCTTTGCCTGATGTGCTGACTCCCAGTTATCAGAACTCCTAAGCAAAGTAGATTTTTCTGATTTTCTTTTTAAACTGACACGTGTATACCTAATCTGCCTATTTTAAATTCTGACAACTTTCCTCTATAGCACTCAGTGTGATTTGCTAACAAGTGGCAAGTAATGACATAAAAGGACTGTGACCCAATTCAGCATACCTGCTCTCTAACCATTCCCAGCATTCAGTAAATAAATGAAAACAGAAATAGTAAAATTGAGTGTGTTTTAAGAAAAAATTTTAAATAGGAGTTCCTTTTTCAGAAGAACCATAAATGCTCATTTCCTGCTTAGTATAAAAAAATAAGGTAGCATATAATTAAATACTAGTATCTTACCTGTTCTGTATTAAAGCAATGACTTGAGAATATGTCTTCCCAATAACACTTTCTCCATTGACTTTTATAATTCTGTCACCTGTAAAGGGAAAAGTTATACTTTAAATTCATTTGTCTAGACTTTTTTAATAATATGTATTTCTGTACCTCAAATAATCAAGATTATTATGTTAAATTCAAGGTTAGTCATCTTTAAAAATGAAAAAAGAATATGCACAGCGCAACTATATGTAACCATATACGGGTTGCCAAGTTCCTACTCTTTTCTCAGAGCATTTTCAGATGTGGTACCTTATTCCAAGCTTCCAAATGAATCACCTAGAAACTCACAGAAAGAAAACCACAATCAGGTGTAAGCTATATCAGAGGCTCACTTAAGTATCCCATCATTAAATATAAAGCTTTTGATGTATGGCAACACCTACCTCAAACTCAAATTCTAAGCAGACATTTCATTCCAGCACTTAATCTCAAAACAAAACCAAACTTCAATTCAGAACAATGCCAGGTGCAGCTGACACTCCTTTAATAAAAGCAAGTACTGGAATTCTGTACTTCCTTCTAAGAAATAAAGAATGAAGATATTGAAAGCCTCCAGCTTCCTCCTTCCTCAGAATAATCAGAGTTGTTGCCAAGACATTGCTATTGTCTCATCGATGCAACTTTAACAGGGCAATGGGTTATTTCATATCCATATAGATATAACTTTAGACCTAACATAACTTCCATCAAATTTCTTTAAATAGCCTGTTGCACTTTCCTTCATATACTCTCCTAAGTTAAGTGGCAAAAATATCAGGTACAGCTATTTTCAGCTGTTGATGAAAAACCCATCCCATTCCTTCATTACATCATCTCTGCTCAGAAGAGCAGAAAGGTAGCTTGAATTTACTAATGAGGAGAAAATGGTCTAAAGGATTATAGGTAGGGAGCTTTGGAAAGCTGCTGGAGAAAGAGAAATAGGAAGAAAGGACTCCTTGGAAAGTGAGCCAAATGGAATGGCTTTTTCAACACTGCTTTAGAAACTGAAAGCCCTTTCTGTTTTTCTGATGCGATCAAAGCAAGGAAAAAGATGTTCACAATGAATGGTCAGCCTGAGCTGGTGGCAGTAACATTCTAAATGCTTGTGCTCTGTGGAGGTTCCCAATACAGACCCCAGGGATTTCCAGACTTACTGAATCGCAAAGATCTTTTGACTTTTTATTTCATCTGCACACACAGCATGACATCATGCAAATAAATTGATGCAAAGTTTTCAACTATATATGCTGTTTATCAACTGGTTATCACCCTTTTCCTCATCTAAAAGAGCTCTCATGTCTCTTGCTTGTTAAGCAGTAACAGAAAAGTTGGTCATAACATTCAATGACTGCTAGCAATTCAGCTGAGTGGTAGGCATCCATGAGGGTTGGCAAACACTATTCCACTGTTATATACACAGACACTTTACATAATTCTGCTAAGAAACTGGACTTTAATGACACGAAAGTTTATTTCTAAATGCTTAGTAACACACAAAAATAAACACTTTCACAAATTTGCAGGAAAAAGAAATGGTACAGTTTGTGCCAAAAGATATTTGTGTTTACAAGCTTTGAACCCTGTCCTGCTAGGTCTTACGGAAAGACTTTCTCAGACTACATCACATCCTTCTCTGGAACTTAAATCTGGCTTTTTTCCAGGCTGTTTCAGAAGTTGCCCACAGATAATAGCTCTTTAGGCACTGTTCCCAATAAAAAACGGTAATTAGGAATATCCTGCAAGTTCACCATACCATTTTATCTATTCTTCCAAAGAAATGGACTGGTTTACACACAACAGTGAGAGAAGCCTACTTGAAGCATGCATCCAATGAACCTGTCAAAAAATCTCAGGTGGGACACACTGCAGAACTGGTTACATGAAGTAAGTGGGTGCAGGCAAGTCCACAAAATACAACTTTGCTCAGTTTCAGGTTCATATAAAGGGGAAAGCTAGTGTCTGTAGTGCAAAAAAAGGACACAGAAGCATGAAGCCTTTTTCAAACAGTTCTCTATCAATCTGATGGCCTATTAAATACCTTTGATCAAACTAAAAATTCAGCTGATGACATTTAAATCATCTTCCTTTCCACACACATTTTAGTTCTTTATATTCTTGCATGTATATAAATGAGAACATGAAGATCAAGACACAGGAAACATGGATCTGTTTGGGTGTGTATTTCAATATTTCTATAACACTCATATTTGGAAGTCACAAATAATTTCTTTTTTAATGAAATGCCTTGGAGGTTAAATATGGAAAGTGTGATCTTTCTAACTCTAACAAAGATAATTCTACAGGAGTATTCAAAAATATACAGAATGTACTGTCTTACATTTAAGATACTATCATCTATTCCTTAAACTTTAAAGTTTATTCCAAGCTTTCTGATGAGCAGCAGCCAGGTAGGGTCCTGAAAGAGAGTGCATTGATTCAGTGTAGCGAAGCTTGGGTTGAGACTGTCAGTAACTGACAAACTTAAGGACCTAAACTCATTGTTCAAGTATTTTCTTTCCATTGGTGTGACCATGAAACAAAGTCAAGTTGAATTAAATATTTAAAAGAGTTGATTCTACGAAGTAAGAAATGTATACAGTGTCAATATCAGACGTTAAGCAAGCTATCTTCCTGATCACTCCCTGCGTGTTTTTTAACATAATTTCAAGATGTATAGTAAGATATCTCACCCTAAAGTTTCAAACAAGAAATAGTGGCATGACCTAATTAGATATAATTGCTCTCAGCATTGTTTAAGAATATTATTCTGATAATTTAAAATGCATTTCACATTTATTTTTTGTTCTTTATTCTGAGCTCCTAAAAATCTACTCTGTGCTTAAAAATAAGCTATTTTCTGCAGATTTCATCTCTTTCAATTTGGCAAACATTGAACAGAGTAGAAATTAACATGGCTCCTCTGTACAACTTCAACATATGCTGCACTTTATCAAGCCAAAACATTTCTTTGTGTAACAGCATTAAAATAATGCCAAAGTAGCCCTTTCTTGAATAACTACTTAAGGAAAAGATAAAAAAGAAAAACGCCTTATTCTGTACAAGTTTGATCTAGTACTGTTTTTAAATTGAGATCATTCTAGAACCTTTGTTTCTTTTGGAAGACACATACGAAACTTACTCTATTCCTGTCAAATTCCCGTACATAAAACACTTAAGTAAAGGTGTGACAATGTACCTGGCACTTCACAAGAAACATGCATTCTGCTCTCCAGTTTGATTAAATCAAACAACTGAATGAAATGTGGTAAGGTGACAAGAGACTGTGATTGCTCCCATTCAATTTAACGGGGATGGAATAATTTAAAGGACAAAACCCTGAGTTTTGAGGCTAGCAACTTGTCACAAAGCACAAGAAACAGGAACTTAAAAATGTCATTTACCTCCCTTTTCTCTTCTCACATATTTTATCATATACCTGTTCTTAATATACTTCTTTAATAATACAAGACTAAGAGTTTAATACCTTAATACATTTGATATAGCAACTCCAGGGAGAACACAATAGTGCTTTTGAGAAAAAAACACTGGAGGATAATTTAAAAGACAGTTTCAAACTTCTGAAGGAAAGAATAACATTTCAGTGGAAGATAGCACCATACATAAAAACTTAAATAACATGTTTTACATCATTTACACAAACATGCAGTGTTATAGAACAACAGTACCTGTGCACAGTCCAGCTTCAGAAGCAGGTCCACCTTCTTTAACTTGTTTAACAAATATGGTATCCATTGGCTCCAATCTATTTCTTTGCTTTCCTGAGGAAGAAATAGTATGTCTTAAAAGCACTTAATTACACTGCATTACAATGTTTTTACATTAAGAATTATTTTGAAATGTTCCTCATTACAAATACTGAAGCTCAATTTGGGGTGAGGGAGGGAAGAGTCCTAAAGACAGCCATTTCATTAAAAATCTTTTAGGTGTTAGGGTGAAAAAGAAGGGGAAGAATAATGAAAAGATATATCCCAACTTGCAAATGAGTCCCAGTGAGTGGGGTTTTTTATTCATAAGATACAAAGCCAGACAAACTGAGTAAGAATTAGTATTGCAAACTGAATTTTTTTTTCTTAGAAGAAAAAAATGCTGATTTATAGTCCTCATAGAACTGTAACACTGATTTTCCAATAGTGTTTTTCAGATGCTCCAAGACGAAACCTAAAGTTTTCTTGACAATTTAACAAAATTAAAAAAACAATTTATAATTCAAAATAAATTATGTCTTCATGTGATGTACATATCCATATATACACAATATAAATGCAGAAGTTAATCTACAGTAGTTAGAAACCATAACACTTGTGTCTTCTTGCCTTTTCAGTATACACTTAATTTCTGTGCTCTCAGAAGCATATGTACCTTGTGCTCTTACATGCACAGCACCAAATCTAAGTAATTCTTAGTTAAGTAGCCACTGTTCCCAACTCCTATCATCAGTTACTACCCTTGTACCACACTCTGAGCTGGGCAAATATAACTCTTTGGAGACTAGACTATCTACCTTAGGAAACTGACTTGAATTGAAAATAAGCTGCCTCTAGGTTCCAGTTTACAGGAAACCTTGGCATAGTGGAGAGAATAGTATAAACTGCAGAAAAAGCAGGAACAGCAGGAGACAAGAAAGGGATTTCTTAAATCAGGTACTGCTGATGAGAGAAACACTCTGTGAAACTGGAGTATTAGGCTCTAGTCACTTCTTCGGTGATGTGTCTTTGACTTAGGCACAAATGCCACTGCTTTTTGGAAGTACTTCCACGACAGCTTTAACTATCCCACCTGGCCACGTTCACTAGGCCACAGCACTATCTATTGAACAGGTGACCCTCTTATCCCTATTTTTGTTCATTTCCATATGGGAAAAGTATTTAATTGAAGAATTTTAATAAAATGCACAAAACCAGACTTTCCTCTGATTCACATTTTTCAAATGTAAGTTTTAGCCTAGTGCCTTCATTCTGCAGACCCTCAGTGTCCTGCCATTTTACCACAGAACAGTTTAACAAAATGGCTTACTCATATGGCTCTCAATGGCCTTCTCAAAATAACTCCAGATTGGTACAGAATTATCAAAAAGTTGATTTGATAGAATCAGATAAGTACTATATACAAAGCAACTGCATCATAAATCAAGAAACTCCAGCTGGCAGCTCAGCCCCCAAATACTTCAAAACTTGATTAGCAGGACACAACTACAAGACACACAAAACAAAGCTAGTCAACCAAAGCTAGTATCTGTTATTTTTAATCTTCCGATTTAAACACGCACTGAACACACGATGGGTCTCATCCTTTAAGAAGTAGTAACATTTCAGAAAGTTTAGACAAATTCTAAGAACAACTTAACCAGGTGCCCTGAGCAAAAGGTTGCTTCAACCATGTAAAAGGGTGAAGTTAAAGTATGACCTCTTATAGGACCAAACATCCATCCCAGTGCTGTCACTTAATCTTTTACTTAAAGATTTACAATCCCCAAAGTTACTAGAAACAATAAAAATAATGGAACTCTTGTGGCTCATTTGATTTATAATATTTAATATCTGATACTTACAACCCAACACCAAGGGCCTAGCTCAGCTAGCTAGCTCAGCAAATGTTACTTTATGCCTTGTCTGCACTGAATACATAAAGCAAGAGGTGCTCAGGCAGTTAAGGTTACTCCCATTCACTATCCAACACAGAATACCTTTACTACATCTTCCACTTCTGAGTTAGCAGGGAAAAATGTACGAATTCATGGAGACCAGAGACTGAAGGCTTCCCTGAACATCTGACTTCTGACCAACATGTCAGCTACAATAGGTTCGCCAAGACTATGAGCACTCACTTCAGGTTTTCACAGCTATTTTATGGACCACTTCACAAAGCTGATTAGACGTTAAACTCTGTTCTTTGTCCTACACAGCACACTTTTTTTTTAGAGAAGGACAAGTGTTGCCTGAACTTTTACTTCAGAGATTCAGTATAATCAGAAATAAAAGAATAAATCGTCAAGTATAAGACTTAAGGCAAAAAATCACTGGCTTAAACAAGGACAGTAAGGAATCAGTAGTCTTTGCAATGCAATTCTTAGTCTAAACAACAAAAGTTAAGTAGTTTGAGGAAGCACAAATACCTATAGTGAAATGCAAGACAATTCCAGAAAAGCAGTTTATTACAACAAATTTTTCCTAGCCAATACATCAGTTTTTCTTAACTGTATGCAAATATTTTAATTAGTCAGCAATTTTTAACCAAAAAATACTAACTACTACCTTCAATATGCAGTGAGATCAAAGCAGAATCTACAGAATTAAGAGACTGATATTTTGTGTCAACTGTTGTTTGAATTAATGTCAAATAAAATTAAAAGTTTTCTTAATAACACATATTTATCATTATTCTCTAATCTTTATACTACCTGATCTACTAGCTAAGACTACAAGTCAATACCACCTTAACAGTCTGGCAGTAAGTTTCCCACTATAAAGTTACAAGGACGTTTTCCTAACAAATGTCTGAGATTCCAGAAGTGGCAGAGGGGAGCACACTGCACTAGCACAGCCATCTGATTTACAAAAATAATAGAATCCTAATCTGCACCTTCACCCTGATGAAAGGGAATACTTAAAAAAATATTACTTTTAAACAGAACAATAGAATTAGCTACAGTAAGAACTGACTTATGCAGAATCACTGAATCTTAGGGGTCGGAAGGGACCTTGAAAGATCATCTAGTCCAACCCCCCTGCCAGAGCAGGGTCACCCAAAGCACGTCACACAGGAACACGTTCAGGCAGGTTTTGAATGTCTCCAGTAAAGGAGACCCCACAACCTCTCTGGGCAGCCTGTTCCAGTGCTCTGTCACTCTCACAGTAAAGAAGTTTTTTCTGATATTTACATAGAATCTCCTATGTTTCAGTTTGCCTCCACTGCCCCTTGTCCTATCACTGGACATCATTGAAAAAAGCCTGGCTCTGTTCTCCTGATACTCGCCCTTAACATATTTGTAAACATTGATGAGGTCGCCCCTCAGTCTCCTCCAAGATAGAGAGACCCAGCTCCCTCAGCCTTTCCTCATAAGGGAGATGTGCCACTCTCTTAATAATTTTTGTGGCTCTGCACTGGATTCTTTCAAGCAGTTCCCTGTCCTGTCCACACATTGGTGTGGGTGTGTCACACACAGCAAAACTAAGTCTAACTCCCCTAAACTTGACTTAGATGTTAATAAGAGGAGGGAAAACAACCAAAACAGAAATAAAACAAACCCACACCAAAGTGCTGTTGCTCACATAGTTCTTCCTTTCTTTTTGACCTGCAGAGCACAAACCTGCAAGTGTTTCGGGACACACGTACTTTCTCACAAAGTCTCTCCTAAGAATCCACTCCTTAAAAATATGCCATTTCTCCTCTTCTTAGAGGAAAAAAAGTATATTTTGCTCAGGATAGCTGAACCACACTTAGAAATACTCATAACACAGGAACTGAATAAAGGCTACAGAGGTTTGTTAACCTTACGCAGAACATTTTTACTCCTGTTCCAATGCTCAGCAGATGGCAAGGGTGACTTTCCTTTATATACTCAAGAATCAACAGCCACATGAAACCTCAAATTATTACATTAAGACAGTCTCTTAGGTACATCTTTCTCTGACTCAAAAGAGAGGAACATTCCTTGTGAACATGAATACCTATCAGTATGCTTTTTGATATCTAAGGCATTTGCACTCTGTTGATTCAACAGTGCCAAATCACACTAAGTCTTCCAATGCCTTTCAGGCAAAGGGAGAATTATGAACAGCTACAGTGGGACAAATGCTTCTAAAGTATTACTGGAACAAAAACCTGCTAATCATTTCCCAAGCCACTTAAAAGAAGATTGCTGAAAACACAGCAGAATTTACATTAATTAACAGCGATTTCATTTAATTAAATATGAATTACAGAACTGTCATGATTACATTTAACTAAGAGTGTTCAAGTAAAGACAATTCTGGATTTTATTATCTGCAAACTGAATTTCATACATAGTAAGCATTTCTCCACTAGCAATCCATTGCAGAAAACGAGTCCAAAGGTCCCAGCCCAGCTCTGACAGAGCTTATTTCACTCACTGTCATGCACAAATTAACTCAACCAAAAAACACTAAAGCAAATACAGTGCCAAGGATGAGCCTCTAAAAGAGAGGTGGGCACACATATAGATCTGGCTTTGTTATGGAAAACATAACACAGTTTCAACTTAAATGCAAACTCTCCAAAACAGCGTTTTCCTATTGCGTTATCAGCAATATTATGATTTCTTTCAATTCTCCAGAACATTCACTTCAGTTCTTAAATAAGCATAGAGAAGCTCAATCCGTATGTGTTGTAGTGAACCTAAATCCATGGAAATTAGACTTAAACAGCTCATCATGTTGTCACTAAAAGTCAAAGATAATTTGAACTCCGTAGGATTCACAGAAAAACACTATACAAGTGGCAAGTTGGAAGGCCACTCTGCTGGACATTCTAGATACGCTTTAAGGGAACAAATAATCATCAGCCTCTGGTCCCAGTGGAAAACTAAACAAGTCCTCTATTCATATTCTCAATATTTATTGTTGAAAATAAAGTTGGATTAAAAATCCACCAAAAAATTATAATGGCACTATACTAAAGTATCAGTGTTATGTACCTCATCCTACTCTTATTCCACTATTACATACCTTAGACTGTATGATCCCAGTAATCTACAACCTTTCAAAAAACTTGCTTTCACATTCGTTCTCTTGTTCCTTATCTACCTTGTTCCCATCATCACAAGTAGCTTATTTCATAACAGACTGAGCTGACAGATGATGATGTTAGAAAACGTGGCATTAAATTAAATCCTGGGAGAACACAAACCACATTACAGGAAATCAGTTCTGTTTAAAGAAATAAAACATCGAAAACTCAAGGCATTATGTAAGCAACAGTAAGAAAAAGCTTTTCTTGCACTTTTTTCCACCCTTCCCCCAAAGGCCCTATGTCGAACAAGACTTACAGAGAACTAAAGCAGCTCAGGTAATAAATTTGAATTATTTATCTTAGATAACTGAAGATAGAAGCTTTAATCCACATTAGAAAAATAGCCTGGTGATCACAATTTAACATAGAAATCTCAGTGTAAACAGATGTCTGGAGTCTCATTATAAAGCACACAGTCTACAGAAAAGGACACAGAACAATATACCTAACTCACCTTTCATTTTTACAGTAAGATAAGCTGCTAGTTGCTATAGATACTTCCACACAGAAATAGGAGATAAAGTAGGAAAGCAATAACATAATATTAAAAAAAATATGAAACTAGATTATAATGATACAGACTTCCTAGGCACTGTGATAAATATAAAATACCATCATTCCCATATGAAAGATGAAATTCTTTTCAGACTACTTCTATATTCTTATCACTGTTCCTTTTAATCATGCTTCAAGCAGTCTTGGAAGAACAACATATTCACCATATTAAGCACACAACTAAACGGCATGGAGGCATCATGGCAATGGAGATAATTTTCTACAGCACTACTTATTTTTATTACTTAATACTATTTCTAATAGGTACAGCTATATTTCAGCCTGTCTCCAAATATTTCTAAGACGCCCTCCTGGAACAGGATTTTAATAGCTTAGCTTAAGGTCATGATGTGGAGCAGCAGAAGTAGGAAAAAACAGAAATCTTTTAAATAATAACTACAGAACACTCAGGGTCAATCTGCTGTGATGGCCTTCCAGCAGATAGCAGGGTGCTAGTGCCCCCCATAAGGGTCACGGCCTTCACATGTAAGGTTTCCACCAGCTGTTTGAAGAAAACCTCATCTACTTCTTCCCTGATCAGGCAGTCTGTAGCGGACGCCCACTAAAACATGGCTCATTCAACTTCACAACAAAGGCAACTTGACCTCTGAGCTGCCCTGACCTGCCACAGAATCCTAGCATTTTCCAAAAGTGCCTGTACCCATCTGCTGCAGCAGACTAGTGCACTCCTGTGAGCTATTCCACCATGTCTCTGTGACCCCAGGGAGACCGTAGGCCTGCAACTGCATGTAGACCTCCAACTCCTCCTGCTTGTTGCCCGTGCTGCATGCATGAGTGCACAGGGGTTTCAGAGAGGCCCTCAAAAGAGGCATAAGAGTTCTCCCCATCTCCCCAGTTCTCCTGTAGGCATTCCCTTACTTCTGTGCACACACTTTAGGTGATCCCCTTCTGTCTTAACTGCTGACCATGAGATGTCTCCCGTCCCTTTGTCTGACAACCCAATCCACCACTTCCTCACTTATTTCTTAGCCATCATGACACTCCTGTGTCATTTTAGGTTTAGGGCTCTCCTGGACAAATTTGCATTACCTTTTCTTCTATATGTTTTGAAGACTTACTGCTTACCATAAGCTAGACTAATGCAAGCCAGGAGCACAACTGAAATACTTACAAGAAGTTCCACTAAATTCTATACCAGAACATGAAACCATACCAAAATATTAAATTTACTGTTAGAACACATCAAACCTGATACATGCTTTTATCTTGTGCCCTCTAGACTTAACTAAGTACTCAGCTCCTTTGAAAAAGATATTCAAGTGCTTTTAATAAAAAGCAATAGCAATAGAGACGCTTTACTGTACACTCACCTACTCAAATACATAAATGCTGAATCTCACAAAACCCTCAACTTTTCAAGCTAAGTTTAACCTGTGAAAAGGGCAAATCAGAAAATGCAGGTAAATAGAAATCTTCACTCCAAATCAATGAAAAAAATAGACAATTTTGCACTGGCATGCACTGCTTCACAAAAATGAAAAGCTTTAATACCCTTAGCCTAGCCTTTGAGAAAGGAAAGCTCAACTGATTTAAGTGATTTATCACCTCCAGACTGCAAAAGTAAAATGTTTATCATTAAGATCTTTTCCTTGTCAATTCAGACAGACCTTTGCAGAGGCCAGTCTACCCATGAAGTTTGGAGGAAAATACATGACATTTGCCACTAGATGGCCCCTCTGCACGACACCCCGCACTGCACACTGCCCAGCAACTTGCTTTTTGGAAGAACTGGTGCTTCCGCAGCAAGGGACACCCCCACAGCCAGCAGCCCAACTACACGCTGCTGCAGGTCAGCTCGGCCTCTTTTTCCTATGTTAATTACTTTAAGAATCCTTATTATAGTCTTTCACAGAATTTCTAGCATATCTCTTTTTGCTAAACTAACATGATCTTTGAGAACACAAAAACTGAGATGAGGTTTTCCCGATTTTCTCCTCACAAGATACTTCCTCAGCCCATTTGGCAACAGGAACAACTGGTAGGAATGTAAAAAAGAATCCATTTCATCCATCCTGCCTTCCAAAGTCACACTAAGTGTTGGAGAAAAATGTATTACACACTCGGTCCCATTTTGATTTTTTAAAAAACATAATATACAAGACTAGCAGGTTAAGTTCTACCAACACCTACATCCTCCATCTCAGTAATCTCTTTCCAGAAGGAACCCAAGTCCAACCTTCTCGCCTGCTAATGAGGATATTGTTATCTTTGCAGAGCCCTTTGTGCCCTTTGATCTGTATTTTCAAGGCATACAATGTACTACGTTGCTATAAATAAGAAATAGTTGAGCTATGATTCATTGTTTAAGTAGCTACACAAAAATGTCAAGAAAGTAATCCCTCTCCCACTCTGGACAGGTTTCACAGTGAACCAAATAAATGATTGTTTACTGCAGTTCCTCTACTGAAAAACAGATCTCAGATAATATTTTAGATAAACAGACCCATATTTGCATCTTTAGATGATCCAGCTGTAAGAATACTGCAGAACTCTAGAGCACAAGTGGTTTGGCACAGAGGATTGACTGTTTCCCTTACTAAAGGAATTTGCTTTTTCTTTTTGTACACTAAAATGGATAAAGGAAGTCCAAAGCTTGGGGAGTGGAAGGAGGGGTGGATGATGAATAGGAAGAGACTGACTTTTCACTGTTTAGCAAGCAGCTGACGACAGCAGGGTTAGACTAGAAGAATGAAATTGATTAATTAATCTGCCTCCAAGAGAAAAGTAATGAAGTCCAAGTAAATTCATATTTCCTGGAATACTTCTAATATATCATAGTTACACAAAAAACCTGAATCAAAAATTCAGACATGTTCTCTTCCAACTAAATAAGATTTTAGAAAGTATACTGAAACTGGGTATCATTCTCTGCTACAGTGCAAAGCAAACTGTAACCCATGAATAAAAACAAGCATTCCCCCTATACTGTCTCTGAGCAACAGTCCCACCTTGAAACAGGTCTGCCCTGAATAGCTTGTGCTGCACTACCAGATGAAGCACAAACTGAAGTGCTGCACATTACACTCAAAATGCAGCTAATCCCACCTCCTCTGCTTTCCTTTAGCAGCTTGACAGGCTGGTGAGAAAAGAGTGGGCTCTAAACCTGAAAACCCCATTTCCTTACCTAATCAATTCATTTTTCACCCTTCTAAGGAAACAATAAGACAGCAGCAAAAAGGGAAGAGTGGAGGAGAAACTAACTATATAATTAAGAGAAATTTAAGTGGGACTGAGATGCAGTATCAACTAATAAAAAATAAGTTAATTGGTGAATCAAGACAGAGCAGACACAGGCAATCTGAGAGGGAGAAAGCTATGAAAAGGGAACTGACAGGCATAACCTAGAAATAGGTTTTTTTCCACCCCTCCTAAATCAAGTGCAAAAATTTTATTCCTACATCTTATCTGACATTACTGAAACATCTCTTAAGATGTACATGACAGTACTAAAACTGATTAAATAAGTTGGATCAGATAGAGACTTCCTTTTTACAAGGAGTCATAGGGAAAAAATGAGGGGTAACAGGTGCAAGTTACTTCTGGAGAGATTTGACATCAGAAAAAAAATCTTTCACTATGAGAAGACCTCGACTTTGTATTAATCTCCCCAGAAGGGGTGGATTTCCCAACACTGGATGTTTTTAAGACTCAGTTTAACAAGGTGCTGGGCCATCACATCTAAACTATGTTCCTATCTAGAAAGGCTGGACCAGATGATCCTTCAGGTCCTTTCCAATCTGGCATCCTTTGATCTTTGGATTTTGTTAGTTACTGAAGAACATATCATGAAGCTAACAGGAATAACATTTATCTGCTGTTTTAAAAACAGCTGTATGTGACTTTTGAGGATAATTTTTACCATCACTATTAACACTAGGTTTATATACTTTTGTGTTGCTTTTGTTAAAGTTACCACTAAATTTAAATTTCATACTGGCTAAACTTAGACACACTGAACAGCACTTTTAAAAAATGCATATATATGTATATAAAAAAAACTATCCGCAAAACTCAAATTCTTTACTGTAGTACTTTGAACAGGTAACTGCAGGTCTTCAGACAGATCAAATTAAGAGAGTTTGAGTATTTCAACTAACTTAGTGGCCACGCAAGCACCCACACTAAGTGTATCTTACCTATCTTTAGACAAATATTTCCTTTGTTTGCTCCAACACCTTTAAATTCAATGAGCTTGATGGTTACTTAAGTGATTTTATATTTCAAACTCTTAAGTAGCTATTGAAGTGTATTACACAGCTGAAGAGAAATATTCAACATACTCAGTCTGTGAAAGAATAAAAACAAGACATACCTTGTCTATTCCCATTCTCTTCATCCTAAGGAAAAAGAAAGAGTGCATATTAAAAATGTAATAAAATGGTGAAAATGCATGGACATCTAATAAGCTATGAAGACTTGAAGTGAACTTCTAAGATTAAGTCTGCATTCCAGTATTTTGTACTTTCACAAATATTCAACTTTACAGAACTAGGGAATTCATTCTGAGAAATTACTTCAATACTTTTTTTAAAAAATAAACAACAAAAAACCCCACCCAACTAAGCACAGTGAACAGCAACTCATGTGAAAAGTGTAACTTTACATGGGCTTTTTGCTTAAGCAATCTACCACATGCTCCCTATTCACCTTCTTAAGGAAAAGGAGGCATGGGAAGCAAGAAAGTACACGAGTTATTCCTGAACACGCAGCTATTCCCAGTTTGCCGTGCAGCCCCACACAAGCATGGCCAAGTACTTTTGCCTGAATGTGATGTGTGAAACAACAATCTCAAGTTCCAGGATCATCTTGCACACTATCCTTCACCCAGGGCTGACTGTCCCAACAGACCTACCAAGCAACACTTTCTTCCATAACTTCTATCGTAATGTTTATAAATTACTTAACAACGAGTCCCTCGATTTGTACTTAATTAGCTGTTTTGTGCAAGAACCATGAAAATACACTAGAACTTAGAACAATATCCTACTTTGACCTACACCAGCATGTTAAATGAACTATACTATTATGTAATAAAAAAATAAATAATATTACTGTAACATACTAGCAATCATTATTAAAATATGCAGAGATACTTCCCTGAATTCCAACCAATCACGTTTGACCATTTCAACAACAACAAATAAGGCCTGTTTTCCACTCAGATGTAAATGCAAACAAAGACCAAGTTTTATGGATGCCCCAGTTTCCACTGCCACTTTGTCACTAAGGTATTAAGTTTCAAACTTGCAATTTACCGCTTTTTCAGGTGTTACGCATCTAACTTAAGTGGCCCACCGTGCCACCAGGAATTGCAGTTTCAGTGATGAGAGTGGAAGTCCTTGAAAGGCAGACATGAGCTTTGTACACACAAGGCCGGAAATGCCTCTAACTTGAGTTCACTCTCACTAGACCTTAAGTCTCTAGGTTAACTAGAGTGCAGTTATTTTACTTAGGTTTGGAACAGTTCTTTTCAGAAAAAGACAACAGCAGCATCATTAAAAAATAAAGTTTACCACTGTTGGGGTTTTCCCATGAGCACTGAAACAGGAGAAACCCTTGTGCAAGTTCTGCTACACATAGACACATCCATGAGATGGACCAGAAAGCTAGAACTTCATGTCCTTGACAGTAAGCTGGACTTTGCTTCTGCACAATAGACCCTCATTCTATTAAAATTCTGTACTCCTGAATAACAGAAGGGGAAACCTCACAGCTCTCTATTGAGTAACAAGGGTAAGGTGTGCCTCTAGCCTGTGAAATATTAATGGAAGGTGTCACCAAAAAAACAAAATCACCTGAAGAACTGAAGATAACTCACATCAAATAACTATATTAGTTAATAAATTAAAAGACAAGCATGTTTTGGGACTCTCAGTCAGCCAAAGTTTTGAGACAGATCTGCCTAGATCTCCTCCTCACAGCAAGCTCCCCAGAAAACCAAAAAAAGGTTTTTAAACTGAGAGTGTTTTATTCGACTAACAACTAGAACACTGAACTTAAAATTTAAATAAAGACCCAACACCTCAAACGCACATAGGCAGAGAACAGATTATTAAAGATTCTTATAAAATAACACCCACTCTTCTCCACATAATACATAGTTTAGGGTTTGAGTTCATTGCTTCCAAGAAAATTTACCTCAGTGGTATTCCCCCCTAATGAGGAGGAGGCTTGTCCTCATCTCCCCAGTGAGTTCCACCTGACCTCTCAACAGCTTCTCCAACATGAAACTGCAAGCAACAGGTGGAGAACTTTTCACTAGGTATTTCTGAATTAGAACCAAGAGTGGGTATTCAAAATAAAAAATTAAAATTCCACAATGAATATGGAAAGACTATTGAAAGAAAGCTCTTCAGATGTTTTTCTCTCACTACTGCCTCTACCAGTTGATGTTAACTTGCAAAAAGATTTAGAAATCTTGAAAGTAATCAGAAGAGTTACAATGCAAAGCTTTCCCTGGGGTAAAATGCCACTTCTGCACTGATCTAGAGGGAAAGCGACAGCATCAGGTTGACACTTGTGATAACAAAAGGACTGTGGCTCTGTGGAGGATTGAGTAACTCTGCCTGTTGTATCAACGGCATTTTTAACTTCTGGCTGTAACCTCCAGCTTGTATCACAGGTAACTGCCTGCGTTCTCAGCTGTGAAGAAGGGACAAGTTACTACAGGATTTAAGACAGTCAGAAAACCAAATCATGGTTACATTCTTATACTACCTAAGATATGCAAAACAAAATGTCTCTGCCTTCTGAGGCCCTTACAATTCAGATCAATGAGGAAAGAGAGAGGAATGATACTTGAGCTTCTAATCAATGACAGAGACTAATTAGCTGGTAACTGATACTATCTTTGGTCAAACAAGACTAACAGAAAAATGAGATTTGCCTGATATTAGGATCAGGCTGGCAACAGCTGAATTTCATTCTTTGGTACCATAACTTAGGTACACAGACTTCTGTACAAGCCACTGTACAAAGACCTAGGAGTAATCATTTTTTAAGATCTGTTCTTTTTTTCTTCCACCTCATGGACAATAAAAGGAAGAGATTGTAACAGTTTAGGTTAACTTACAGAATTATTTACCAGGGCTCTGTCCAAATGAACCTTATGACCTTTATATCTACACGAATACCTGAAAAAAAAGTGTTACAACTATCCAGCAATCTCATTATTTCATTTTCAAAAAACAGAAACTGGAATTAGTTAACTAGATTCTGACATACCAGAGAAAAACAAACAAACAAAAAAAGGCACTAAGAGCTCTCTTGAAGCAAAACATGGAGGGAGAACTTCAAGACATGTCTCAAGACTCACAGGTATCAGGCTCACTATGTACTGTTTGGGCCTACCTCAGAAACCATCAGATGCGAATGAGAGGGCATGGGCGGCCATTTCTTTTTTTATATTACTTGCCCTCCTTGTGCCTGTCTCCTTCTGCATATGAAGGAGATCTCCTCCTCAGAGGGATCTACCGACACATTCACAAAGAAATATATACAGTCACTTCTCAGTTAAGACGATTTATTCTGCTCATGCTGTTTACATTTTCACCCTCAAAGTGAATAAGGATTGTTGTTGGGTGATAGTGCATAGATGGGTTAGTGCATGTAATTTGTTCTGCTCCAGCTAAGGCTGTCCCACTCTCCTTCCTGTTTCACGTTGGAATTTAACCAAGTACTTCTCTTGGCTGACTATAATCTGTGTTGAACAACAGAAACGTTGAGATCACCTGATACTGCTAACAGTCTCTCTTCCAGTTAGCTTCAGTGATTCCTTGGTCAAAGGGAAAAAAGTTGGGCACTCAATAGCTGAAGTTAACCTTAAAAATATGCCAACTTTCTCCTGCGAAGAAATCTTACAACCACCTAAGGACAGGCAAAAAAGACAACTTTAACAAGAGAATCCTGAAGAGAGACACAAGTGAATTAGCTATCTGGAAAGAGCATGAAGCTACAATACCCATTTCCCATCTTGGTAAGAATCTATTCTTCTGCCTAGCTGGAAAAGCAAAAGCAAAAATGAGAAGTGGCATAGATTATGAGAACTTGCATACCTGATGACTTCAAAATGAGCAAATGTTATTTGAACTCACTAGGAAAAAAAACCCTCAATATTGAAATTTATCTCACTACTAAATGGACTTTTTCTCATATCAGGTACTACAGCATCTTCCAAAACATTCAGTCATATACACACTTTGAGCAATACAGACTAATTAGCTACTTAACATGTAGAACTACCTGTTTTAACTCACAATATTTTACAGTTTTTTTTATTTAAGAAAGCTGTCCTTTAGCGTAGGTCTGTATATATTTTGTGTATCTATCTTCTGACTAACTAACAGGGAATCGCAGATTTTTCTTTTCAGCACAAAGAACATAACACAGAAACACAGCCCATATTTTGAATGTACATTAATTTTAGGTTATTCAGTTAGAAACTATGGTATGTTTTCCCAGGTTATTCTCTTTGTACAAAGGTATGACAAATTTCATTTTTGGGGGGAAGGGGACAAAACAAAATACTTAGCAACAACAGAAAAGAAAAAACCCTAGCCTCCCACCATTGAAGTCTACACTTTAAAAGGTGTACTGACTAATCACACTGGTTTTGAGTAAAAGAATTATGTTCAGAGAAATATTTTCATGTTCTACCATAACCACTGGTCTTACCCATGGCAACAAATATTTTTAACTTGAGCGATCTCATACCCAGTCAATGTTGCTATCCTAGGACAGATCAGTGTATGGTTATAAAACAATGTAATAAATGAGCCCACCCGCCTTACACGCAAGGGATCATTCATCTGTGTCAGATACATCAATATATACATTTACTTTCAAGCAAGTTGGAAGTTTTTACCCTAAAAAGTATATCAGGGCTATGTATAAGTACTTCATTATCAATTTAACTTACTTTAAAAGAAAACTGAACTGCAGATTCTGGAGGATAAACTATGAAGTGTCTTAAGGTGAAGCCAAAACCCTGAGATGTCCTCCTTAGCACGACAGTTTTGGGACCAGGCCAAGAAAAAGTTTCTTCTTCCTCCGATGGTGATACAGCTTCACTCTGCTCTTTTCCATCTTTATTTTTTGATGCCTAAAATACAAAAAGACATACACAGAAGTAATAATTTGCATAATTACCCCAAAAGCCCTTGAACATCACTATGCCCTTCAAAATATAATTTTTCCCCCACAACCAAAATAACATCATGATCACTAGCATTCTCAATAGATATGTGTAAACCAGCATCCCTTTCAGCATTACATCTCTGGTCATATCACGTGCAAAAGGACTCAAATTTTTAAAAAGTTAGATATTAACAAAATCAACATACAACAGTGAAAGACTCAGATGACTCATAAGAAATGTGCACAGCTTGCACGTTTCACTTGCTCTCTACTTTGTTGAGATACAAACGTGTCTTCTGGAACACACTTCTGGGTGTACATAGCTCATGCATACTCACACACTCCTCTTTTCCTCACCTAAAACAAAGGCATCGTTTTCTTGACTACTATCTCCTCACTTAAAACAAGTAAAAACAGAATTGAAGAACATATGCAATTAGGAAGACACTTTTCCTCTAATCACATCTTTGCCGTGATCTTTTTTTTTTCACCCTTAGTTACTTTCTCTCAACATTTCAATACACGTATTCTAAACACATAAGAAGGTCTAGTTTTCCAGTTATTTTTACATCCTACTGCAATCCCTCCCCTCATGCAGAAATAAGACCTCTTGTGTTTTTTTCCTAAGGGTAATTTTATGTATCTATGATTCAAGAAATATTATTATATTTATCTTCTCAGCCTTATTTGAAATCTTCCATTTCAGTTTCAAAGTGAGTGCCATACCACACACAACATTTCAAATCAAAGGCAAAAGACACACAAAGCAAGCATGCAAAACCCTGTGACCCTCCTCTAAATATTCTAGTTCAACGATGCGTGAAACAAATTGAGATACCAGAGCCTATAGCCTATTCAAAGGGTATTCAAACAGAAATAATAGTCTTCTTGTCCTTCTGTAGCTCTGCTGCTGTGTCTCAGAAACTGGCTGATACGTGTCAGAATTTACTGCTTGGTTTTCTTCCTGGGCTGCTTCAAAATAATCCTCTTTTGATTCAGCCTTACAGCGGGGATCTCAAACTGCAACGCTCATCAGCAAGGTAGGCACAGTCAAGTCCAGCCAACATTTACAGAGAAGACAGCATTTCCATTCTAACCGCAATGACAGCAACACATACTACTGTAAGAAAAATGCTGCAGCTTTTTGGTCAGATAGCTAACCCACCAGAAAAAACCGCCTGCATTCAGGAATGTAAAACACAACACATTTCTATACAGATTATACAGTTTGTAGTTGGAAAACTGTACCTTGGTACATCCACCAGGACAAGGAAATAATAGCCAATGCTTCAAATCCCAGCCTATCTCCAATAACCCTGTTCTTCAGCAATGAAAAACAGAAATTGAGAAGGCTTTTGGTGCTACAGCGAAGAGAAGAAATTAAGCCACTTCTGGAACCAGAAAACGTAAGAGAATTGAGATAAGCTCAACAGGACTCAGCTCCTCTGAAAAGTCCAGAAGGATTATCAGCAGCTTTTGAAAAGAACAACAATACCAAGGACTCAATTGCAGCCTAGTCTGTCCTCATCTGTCATCTTCATTCACATTTTAAACTGTTAGAGTAAAGCCTACAAAATTGTAATTAGATGACTAACAAATGCAACAACTAGCAAGGACTGTGGAACTGCCAAGATGAACTGCCTTAGTTTAAAATTCAAGCAATGCGGAAGTTAACTTAGTTACCTTTGCTTAAGGATGGGGTTTGTTACTGAAGACCTCCCAACTAATCTGTTCAGCTTCTGAACATTACACCATTTTTTTCAGTTCTGCACAAATAAAGTCCCTTCTCAGTCTTTCATGACATGCACAGAAACCAGAGCCAGTAAGAACATTCTGATCCTAGTACACTGGCAAAGGAAATAGCTCCTAATAAAAAAATATCACTGGCCTCTAAAATATGACAATGATTTCTTCCATTAAGGGACAGGCAGGAATCCATCTATTTAACATTCTCCTGCAATCTTTTGTCTCCTGATATTTTTTTTATAGGCAACATTTAATGCACCAGTTTTGAACAATCATAAACTGCAGGCATCACACAAGATCAAAAAAATTGTAATAAGCAAATACCTATTATTATGGACATGAAAACAGTAAGTTTAAATGTAGCACTGAAAAAAACAGCCTATAATATACTTTCATCTTTTTTTTCTGACAAATATCCCTCTAATTAGCCAAAGGTAATTTTAGTATGTATAAACAACTGATCACTGAGGTTTACACATAGAAATACTGCAACTTCACTGCAAAATACAGCCATACAGAGAACTTCACCAGGTTTGAGAAATGGGAAGTACAGCATTTGATTGTAGTGAGAAGAGAACCTACAATTTCCTTGTAGTTCCATATAAACTTTTAGCATTCATTGAAGTTGCTGAACAGCTACTCATAAACAACAGTACTCCCCAGTCAAATCATTATCTCTTGAAAGAGCCTGCCAGGAGTGGAAGGTTATCTTCATGCCATCCTTGAACCCCCTGTAAGGTCTGCCAGTAGGGCAACAGAAAAAGCCAATGTTATTATTAATAAATGTGAGACATGTTCAGTAACAGCAACTTTCAGCCACCACTATAAACAAGAATCTGAATTATAAAAAAAAAATTGAACGTCTGTTGAGTCACCCTGTGACATGACCAACCACATCACACCCACCAGAACATCCCTTGCCAGAGAAGGCTTTAAAAAAGAACAAGTTTTCAAAAATGCAAAGAAAACAAGGATGCAAGACAGCAAGAAACAGATGATGTTTAGCATAGGCAAGAATATGTCTACTGAAGGCAGAGTTCCTACATGGCAAGCCAAAAATGTAGCGATCAAATTACAAACATGTAAGTATCTCATATCCCTAAGGTAATTTGTCTTTAGGGTAAACTTGTTTGCATTTCAAGAGAATGAAAAATGGATGTTTTATTTTCATTCCATATAAAATCTAACAAACCAAAGATTATTTTGCCATATTCCTTAATGAAGATCTGTTCTTTTCTCTATACATTCAATGCACAAAATCCAAGTCAGAACGCATACAATCCAGCTCAAGGACTGAAGAAACTCAGGCTACTAAAGATGATTCAAGCACCATTTCCCTCAGGATTTCTTCATACAAGGTTTCTGCATCAAGTATCTCAAACCGTCCTTTCCTGTTATATGCAATTAAAAGGACATACAACAGATGCTTAATTGCATTGTAAAACACGTTATCTGTTTTTAATATTGTATTTACCCCTTTTTCCTGAGCAATAAAAGCATCCATGAAAAATCAGATGGTACCTTAAAGAACTACATAAATCACTGTAAACTTAACACACACTAAGAGAATTATGTAAATTCAGTAAAAAGCATTGGTTTGTAAACAATACTATTTCCAATTAAAACTTAATCTCCCACTAATAACTTCCCATTGTATCAGTGTAAAAAAATTAAAAAGGTAAGCATACTCAATCTGCATATTCTACAAAGCTCCTCTTAAAATTCTGAGCAATTTACAGACAGACCTACATTGAACATGATAAAAATCTTTATGCAAGTCTTATATAATTGGAATTTAACCTATCAATAGTCTTCTTGACTACTTGAACAAATAGATATACTCTGACTTCTAAATACTATCTTTATAGATATTTCCTCTATCGGGTCATTTATTTTGCCTAGTTTCTGTACCCAAGTAGCTACTACTTAGTTAACCACCTTGTGAAATCTGCAATTTTAGAGAAAAAAAAAAAGCTTTTCTAAAGCAGTTTGATCTTATTTTGTATGACAAAGAGTAAGGACCTTTATAAAGGTAACATGAGGAAAAAAAACGAAAAAAAACTTGGTCCCTTCTGGCTAAGGCTACAGAATAGAAGAAAAAACCCTGCCTTTACAGGGTTACCTAACAGCAGCTTTCACTATAAGTTAGCCTTTATTTAATAGTCAAATTCTTCCACTCATGATTTTTAAATAAAGTTTTAACTAGCCACTGAACGTTTTAGTCTCAAAAAGATAACTTCAAATCACTTTGCTAGAAGCTGACAAAATGTCAAATGAAGCAATAATATACCCCTAAAAAAATTCTCTTTTATACAGCCCTCTGATCAGAAATTATGAAGCAAAGTACCATGCCTAGAGGACATGTCCCCTTGACCCGTATTATTTGCTCCTGTGGTCACAGACCTGGACTCCTGCACACTGGGTAAACTGAGAGTAAAAGTTCAGTCCTTTGGTGAACACATGGTTGATTGCATGGTCCTTCAATTGATAAAAAATAACCACAAACCCACCAAATCACACAGCCCCGTGTTCTTAAAACATGTAACACTTCCTTTAAGAAAGATGCAAGATAGACATGTAAAACTGCCAAAGAAATGGTTATACCATTTTTCTTTGAGATGACTTATCTCCATCCTCATTCGCAGTACAGCAAGGCATATTCCACGCCCAGAGAAAGCCAGCCAAAGTTTTATCTCAGTAGCACCTGAATAGCAGGATCACTCATACAAGGTGGAAGGTTAGTCTTTACTTTTCAGTTCTCCTCAAGCTCATAAATCAAAGATTGCTGGGAGATGAGTCGCATTTAATAAATACAAAAACAATGACTGCACACCAAAACAAGACTCAAGCCATGGTGAGAGAAGACATTTCTAGTGTCTTTAAACTAGACTGGAATGCATAAATAATATCTTATACAGAAGGAAGTAATTCCCAGTTGAAGCAAAATCATTACTGACACAAAGGTGACATCTTAAGCAAATTCATCCTCCAAGTATTCAGGATACATTTTTGTCTTTGAACCAAGAAAATGAGTTCCATCACTTTCAACCCCAGCAGCATTTTAGTCTCTCACTGAAAAAAAAAAAATCCCTGCAAAAAGATCAGCAATAATTATTGGCCCCCACTTGTCCAAACTGGCTTTTAAGCTCAACAAAATCCTATAGACTTCCCCTAAACAGGGAGGAAGGATGTTGGGGAGGACAGAAATTCAGGCAGGAAGTATAACCTAACAGTATGTGTCCCTCAAAGAAGTCTTCCATAATTTTCTGTCTTCACAAGGTAGCTCAAAGATGTAAACATCACTATCACCAAACTCACACTGATCATCAGAAATCAGTCTGCCAAGTTGTTGGGATAAAAGGAAACCTATAAAAACCCTAGATGGATCTTTGATGCTAGCGAACACCATTAAAAAAGGCACCTAGAATTTGCAAAAAGGAAGAGAGCCCAAAATTTTGAGGAAAGCAAAGCACCCATTAAATATTTTACAGCTGTACTACCAGACTTGTTAAGATACTTCAAGCTGAATTCCAAAGGTATCTGCAGCATTTTATGCATAATACCAGTCATTGAAAGCTGTTCCTTCTTTACTATGACCAAAGTTAGCCTGTACAGTTTATTAACAAATAATACCAAACATTTCAGTATTTTGAGTGTAAAATTGCAAGATTCATTTTTGCATGCTTCCCCAAAGTCATCCTTCACACTAAACAAGCAACAAGGCTAAAAAACCTTTAATTAATAATTACTGTTTAATTTACATAGACTTACACTTAGAGCAGACACATAATAAATGTAAGTTTCATCTACCTACAAGCTTTAGTATCACCACAGAACGTTTCTCACACTCTCTCCCTTCATGTAAGAAGGCATTATACAGCCTTGAGGCTGTGAAGACATCTGTATGCAAAGCCTCTACCTTAAATACTACTTTTTTAAAAAAAAAATAAATTTGCTTGTGTAATATCTGGCTCTCGTGTTTACTTACTTTTCTCTAAATCTAAATTCTCATCATGTTCAAACACTGCCTGCATTCTTGTAATTTCTGATTTAATTAAAAAGTGTACCTTTTTTCTTGTCTACGTTTTAGAAATATGAATGTTATTTGGGCATGGCTAAGTGTAATCTGCCCTGTTTTTATGTCAAACTGAACTTTGCTAAGTAGAAATAAATCACTGTAATGTTAAAAAGAAAAGCTTCCCTCTATCCAATAATGAGTTCATATACAACTTATATGTGATACAAACTCACAGTACAATATATGGAACACAACAGTACATACAATATATTAATGTAATTGCTGACACTTACTATGTGCTGACATGTACTTTTTATTAACAGCACTTCACTAACTAGACATGACCAAAACATAGTCGACTGGAGTCGAAGTAATTCAGGATGAATAAGCCTTTATCTCCAGGGTAGTGCTGTAAGAGCATACCCTAAACAGAAGAATCTGGCATGTGGAGACACAGACATAATGAAGCACGGAAGAGTAAAGAGTCTTCTACCTCACAACATTCCTAAGTATTCCTCTGCTCTTTTGCAGAACGGTTGACAAGGAAATTGATTATACCCAACTGACCATGCTGGACCTACTGACTGGTAGTAAAACCCTCTGAGCGTGAGACAGAAGGTATCTGTCTCCATCCTGTCTACTTCAGTGCTATATTCTTACAAAATCTGCACAAATAACTTGGTTGCCCAATGCTAATAACTCCTGAGCCTGTTTTCAGTAGGCATCAAGAGGAGGCTACATTGCCATGAAGAACCTGAAACTGGAAATATAGATGTAAACAAGCCCTCAAAACTCAAAAGATCAAACAGCTGCAGAACCACTCTCACCACAAGAGAAAGCTGAGATGTGGAGATAGAGAATGAGTCCTCACACATACAACAAATCAGCAGATAGCATTCACAGAGACAGATAAAACTGGACAGGCAGGGCCCTCTTTCTGGGGCCACTGCTAACAGCAGATACAGTCCGCTTTTGGAACTAGGAGGCACAGCTCTTCTTCCATGCAGCAGCTCTTCAGAATGGTAGGGGAAAAAAGGCAAGGAAAAAAAACCCAAAACCAAAAATTCCAAACAAAACAAAACCCAAACAGTTTCCAAAGAAAGACTTCTCCAACTGCAGAACTCAGGGAAACTGCCAGCTCTCAGAGTCACCAGGGAGTCCCATTCATCTCTTATGGGATGGGTGGTATGCGTATGCAAAGTGCAGGATATTTGCTGAGACTCCCCAACACTAACCTTTCTCTTGAGTTGCAGCTGTAACTAGAAAGGACAATGAAGGCAAACAAACTGAAGAACTCAACTAGCTTTCCAAACAAGATCCAAATATTTTATGACTCCATATGGAGAGAAAGTTACTGCAATTGATGCTTTCAGTATCAAACAACAGGAAACAGAAGTAAATTATGAGTCTAAGGACAAGGATGGGCAATGCCATTTCTCATGTTCACTGCTCACTTTGGTTGTGTAGGGAGGCCCTGAGCAGCCACCAGCAGCAGTGGGGGGTCTCTGCAAGCAGCACTCCCCCACTCAGCTCTCTAAAGGGTCTAGAGGTAACAAGCAGAGACATTTCAGAGCAAGGAAATAAATGCGAGAACATCACTCAATGAAGTTACCGTAGGCCTAGGTGTCTCCATCATAGGAGACCACTTTTATAATTTTAAAGCATTGTTTTATCACTATGACCAGGTGGCCACAGCAATAGGTCCTTTTTAGGGGATTAAGCAAAGTTAATTAAGGTATTTGCTAAGAGGTGGGACTAGTAGAAAACCTAGCATTTTCCTTCAGGAGTGTGAATCCCACCCAGATGGAACAGAAGCTTGGGATATTTTTTCCATTCATTACTGAAGGCAGTGGCTGGTGTCCTGCAGCAGGGACCAGCAAAGGCACCAATGCGGATATTGAAATGCCTCTCAGAACTGAATAGCCCAATTCAATAAAATATATAAACAATGTCCTCAAACCAAGCTCAGGTAAAGAGAAAGGCTTAGCACAACAATACAGGACTACTCCACATGTATGAAATAAGTGGGAAATCTGCAGCCTTTCAAAACCAGAGTACCTGTGCCAGCACAGCAGATGGTTGGGAGGCAACAGGAAGGAGTCATGCATTACTACCATGCACTGTGCAGGCTACAGAGCTGGTTCAGGGGTGAAGGAAAAGGACAGACGGAATTGTGTTTGGTATACTTTTTTAGCTACTATTGTAGTAAACACAATAATTCAAAAGAATAAACAGTTATTTTCAAGATAAAGGATTTCAGTTGTCAAAAAGGTCAAGGAACACACAAAAATTAAAAACCCACACACATGCAACTTATTCCACAGTTTAAACTTTCTTTACTGTGCTCTACTGTTAATGTAAAGCTGCTTTGCAAAGCACAGCAGTTAGTGTTCAGCCTCATCACTACTCCACAAGACCTGAAATGCTACGGTGAAGGCTATCTAAAGCAACCTTTACTTTCCTACTTCACTTTAAAATGCTCACACATTTATACTCATCTCCCCCCCTCCCACCCCAAAATTAAATACAGAAAAGCAAGAAGGGTTAGAAGAAGCCTATACCTGAAAAACTCCATCTTAATTTGAAATCAAGCTCCCCCATCCCAACACAAAAACTAGCTTTACACTTGCAAACCACTCAAAGATGTAGCGATATGTGACAGTCTGAAAAAGGACTGTCTCAAAAGCGTTGCTTCCCTGTGTCTGTTCAACTGAAAATAGTTCAGATTACATGGCTCTGCATTAAACACAGTGACATCAATTGGCTCTGTAAAATGAGCCTACCTGGACATACTTGAATAACCGATCATGCAGCTACTCAGGCCAGGGAAGATCCAGAAAATTGTTTTTCTATTTTGAAGCAAGAATACCAACCCATTAAGTCCAGCTAGACTTGAAACAGCTTTTTACACAGAGCCAGCTCCAGTTTTCTTATACTGTAGTTCTGATGCCTGGACTTTTTGCACGATGCAAGATCAAGTCTGGCATGATCTAGAGCTGTGTTCTAACACAGATGAAACAGGACTTCACAGTTAGCACCTAATCCCCAAATTATTCAGATGTAAACATAAACTAACTTATCAGATCTCACTGTAAACACCTGATACTATCAAATTTTACATATTTCAACTCATTAAAATGATCCTAATCTACTATACATCTATTATATTTTTATACATATGTATGACACAACAAGTGTACTGTATTTTGTGTGTGCGTGTATATATACGCACACTTATATTTGCAGTAGCTTGTCCACATCCAAAATCTGCACTACTTACGCTTCCACAGAATAACAGCAGATTTCAAGAAACAGGATCAACAGAATAAGAAGTATAGGGACTTCACAGGACAGAGATGCAAACTATTTTCACCATGTTTTTGTTTATATCTTGCATTTAGTATTTCCAATACAAACACACAGTTCATATTATTAAATTTGGTCAAAAACCCACTAAAAACAAAAAAATTGAGAGCTTCCTTGTTTTCTTATATGCTCATTAGTAAAAGCCTCCCCTCTTAACAGCTACATCCTTGAGCTGGAAAGAAAGGAAACATCTGCAGGGGTGGGTAGCATAACAGCAAAATATCATGTGATCTTAATTTAGCTAAATTGAAGCTTTTCTTTCTCTGCTTGAGCTGTTGTTGCTTGTTAATAATAGGAAATGCTTTGTCCTCGCCTTACAGTCTAATCTGGAAATATCAGTCAGGAGACACAGAAAGCATGCCTCTACCCCTCAGCATTGAAGCAATGCTTGAGGTAGCCCCGTGCATTCATACAAGGACCTTCTCAGCAATCTGACAGATGAGATAAAGCGCAGTTTGCACAGTCACTGCCTGTTACAGGCTGCCTTACATTGCTTCTTTTGGCCTATGGGAACTTTTTGATAAACTCAAGAATATGAGCCATCCCATGACCCACACTGCTTCCTACAAATTGGGACGGAACAGTAAGAAACACCGCTGATGTCTCCAGCTAAGTATGCTACTGCAAAAATAGGAATGCATTTCAATTAAGTTTGTATTCTTTCGCTTTCTAGAATAACATGGACTTTATCAAGCACACAACATCCCAGATAATTTCCACTACTCTTTCACGAGACTATTGTATCTGTTTACATACATGAAATATTTTTGCAGAAGCTATTAAGAAAAATAAAATCCTCACACAGCGTAAAACCTGACCTGCACGGACCCCATTTCACTATTCAGATGCACCATGGCTTTAAACTAACACTAGCTCTGAAACTACCTACATATTTCCCTCAGTTCATACTGTTTCTCTCCACCACAGCCAGAGGCTATGTCTTGGTTCAAAAATTATCAGCTCTGAAAAGGACCATTTAAGTTGGCCAAACTACCTAAGCCAGCACCCGCTTTTCCAGACTCTCTGTCCCTATGGTAAACCTCTGTAACAGGACTAGGCTGCTCCATGATACAGCTCGTTCCTCGTCTAAAAACAGGAAAACAAATTTATAGACTAGATACAGCACTTTATCTGCACAAATGCATTATGGTACCTACTGATAAGATTTAAGATCATTCAATCTTGCAACTTCAGATTTTATTTCATGTATAACAGAAACATCTGCCCAAAACCAGAAGGAAGCCTTTGGAAGATCAGGGAATTGACCCTCAATGTCAAAATCCAAACTGCCACCTTCAAACAATTGTTACAGCAAGTGAATTTTTATTCCAGAGTCTGACTCTTTGCAAAAGATTTACCTTGACACAGAAACAGTTTCAAGAGCAACTGACTTGAAAGAAGAACTCTGTACCAAGCCTCCACTTCCTGAAAAAGTTTAACACAGAGAATGTGGCTCAAAACACCACAAAACTTGTAAGACAAATGTGTCAAGATTCTTTACATTTCCATATACAGTTTACGTTCTTAAAATATACCTCTGACAATGCAGCTTGAGCTACTCAGTGTTAAAGCTTTGTAGTACAAAGACTATTAATAAACTCTCACAGACACTCACCATTTAAATACAGTCCTGGTGCAATATTTGAGATATCTCAGCATACTATAAAATCTGCAAAACATCACACTAAGTTTTAAAAGCCTTAAACTCAGAAGTGAAAAGGCTTGGGTTTTGTACGGAAAAAAAAGTAATTCACAGAGAGATGTAAAGTCACACATCCAAACACTGAAGTCAAATAATTTCAGAGCTCTACATTTGTAATCTTCTGTACACATACAACAGAGGAAAAGCAGCTTTTTCAGTGATAAATACAATGCACAAAATGATGCTGTCACGATCCGTGACCTATTATATCTCCTTATTGGAGTGTATTAACTTATCAGGATTTGCTGAGAGATCCACGCGTGGGTATCGCCTCACACAGAGGATACAGGAACTTATGTCCTGACTTTTTTGAGTGAATAACTCGCTCAGTGCTTACTAAATTTCTAACAACAGCAAGGTTTATTGTGGGGAAAACAAAGCAATTTGGGGCAGGAGGTTCAAAAGGAGTGATTACAACACATTAAACATATATGGGTACACCTTAGTTACACATCTTATCCACGTGAGGGAAGCAGAGGGGAGGGATTTGCCCGAATGGCTGGATTATATTTTCCCCTATAAGCTGGGGTAGCCGGAATTGTCTCACCACACGGCAGTGCAGGTAGGATGA
>NW_009970726.1:2789555-2822278 GCF_000747805.2 Chaetura pelagica
AGCAGCTGCTCCCCTCCACACACACACAGAGGGGGTTTCCTGCCGTGTGGAGACACCGTTTTAAGTCAGTTTTGTCGGCTGACTCAAAGGACATTTCATGTTCGTGTAAGGAAATACCTGGTCCTTCACAGATGCTTAAAAAAATATCACTGTGAAGTCATTAACTTGAAAAAAACAACCTTAAATCTTTATGCCCAGAGGATAGAGGAGAAAATTGTTCACAGGATTTTCAGTTTAGCTGCAAATCCAGAAGCTTCTGAGCATTGACTTATGATGTGATTACACATGACCTGTGTACTTCCTCACAGTTAATACTGAATATGTCAGCATGAATGGTTGATATAGCTGACAATCTACATTTGTATCTCTGTCTGGAAGTTAAAGGGGAGAACAAACCTATTCCAATACAACTCTTATAATGGCTTTAAGCTGAAAAAGTGTAGATTTAGACTAGATATTAGGAAGAAATTATTTGGTGTAAGTGTGGTGAGACACTGGAAAAGGATGCCCAGGGAAGCTGTGGATACCCTCTCCCTAGAAGTGCCCAAGGCCGGGCTGGATGGGCCCTTGAGCAACCCGGTATAGTGGGAAGTGTCCCTGCCTATGCAGGGAGGTTAGAACTAGATTATCTTTAAGGCCCCTTCCCTTCCAACCCAAACGATTCTATGATTTCAGAACTACTTGTCTTCACATGCCTATTACTACAGCTTGAATTGCTCACTGTTGCCAGGTTACTTCTCTGTACTTCTGAACACTACAAAATGTTTCCCAGTAATGTAAATTCCCACAATGAGTAAAGCCACCAGCTATTTCCTGAGGTGATTTTACACCTTTTACTCAATAAAACTGAAAACATCGCACCCTGTACTGCTAAGAGACAAGGTATTTATCATATTCCCTCCCTCCCCAAGGCAGCAGACAAATAGAAATGAGAACACTGTATGACAGCATTTCAAAATCATTATGAGCTGGAAATATGTCAGAAAGAATGCAGTCACCTTTGTTTTTTCATCCTGCAAGTGACACGTTTGGAGGACTGAAAAGCTTTCTAATGTTATTGGGAGATTCTCTGAAGGAAGAGAAATAGCTGCAGTGCAGTAGCTGCTGCAGTAAGACTGCATTCTGGGGCTTGAATGCGATGTGAGAGCTGGGCTTGCACTGCAACATCTCTTTCTTACATACTGCCTCACAGAAAACACAGCCTGCAATAAGGAACTTAAGATAAAACAACAGAAATAAGAGATCTTGGCTGCTGTAATGTCACTAAATACTAAGACACTTTGATGTGCATCTGTACAGACTTTGATGAAATTTGACCAACTCTAAGTTTACAGAACTTTGCAGAATACCTGTCTGGCTGAGAAACCCAAGACTTTAGTGTTTACTTGGCAGAAAGAACATTGTTGTTAGTTTTAGAGACTAGGATGCAGAAATAAGATTTAAAAAATTTAAGTTATTCATCAAAGGGCCAATGAGAACAGCACATGAGAAGATCTGCTCTCCTCAAACTAATAAAAGCCTGTTCAGAGCACAGTGATGACCCCTGCTCTTTGCTGGTAAGAAGGCTAGCCATGGTCTCCTGTTCCCTATATAACACTTGAAAGCAAGGTATCGGTCATGTAAGGAGAAAAAAACCAAAACTGTCATATCCTATTTTACATTATCTACCAGCAGTTCTTCCAACTATCTGTGGTATTTATTGTTTAAAACATACTTGCTTTAATACGTCTCCTAATACATCCCACAAGGGCCACAAGGTGAAGAGATGTACCAAGCATCCCAACAGTTCACTTGCATGCTGAAGGCTAATTAAGGATGTCCTTGAAAAGACAGAGAAGGTAGCTCCTTCTGCATCTTACTGAAGATTAACTAGTTATGTTACTAAGAGACATTTTTTTGAAGAGAAACTCTTACTTGGATCACAGCTAGTATGCTATTTTTCTTAGCCTACAATTCCATGAACATCAGACTATCAAAGGGAAAAATGTACAACTTTTTAAAAAGAAAAGCTATGAAAATTTCCTTGTTTACTAGACTGTATCAGTAACAGGACTAAGCATCTACAATACTGTTGGGGCAGTCCGGATAAATTCAGACACAAATCCGCATATAAATCCATTTATAGTGGTCTACTACAGGACACAAACTTGTTACCTGCTACTCTCCTTTGCTTATCCTCCATTTGCAATCCTATGTAGGCAATGAAGCTGTTCCATAAACAAAGAGTGAAAGATGAAAAAATGCAAGCAATTTGTCTCATTGTTGTACTCTTAAATCACTGCAGAAGGCTTCTAAGTGGTTGTCCATGGATCTCACATGATAGTCATCAATCCCATCCAAGATAAGGACTAAAAACTGTAATTCATTGATGTCAACAGAATTATGCCCACTTCCATCATCTAATAATTTCATTTTAAGAGGTTTCTAGTTTAGGACAAAACATAGCATATCCTTTGAAAGCATTCTATTACACATAACTTGCTGTATCAGAGAGCAAAGAGCAACTGTCTCCAGTCAGAGAAATTTTCATGCCTGCACTGTGAAAGTACTTTTTGTAAAGTCTACATTATCATACTAGACAGGGAAAAATATTCCTATTTCGTACTTGTTTGCATTATGTTTTAAAAAAATAATTTTGGGAAATGCCAGAAGATAGAGAGGGTTGAGCAGTAAAAACAAGATAAACCCCCCAAAATGATTCTGTAACCTGATTTCAGAAATTCTTAGTAACAGACAAGAACAACTAAGTAGGTTTCTATTTTCCTCCTGAATACATATTTCTTCTTTAGAAGAAAACTTGTTTTCCTCTAAGGCAAGCCAAGCCTTCAACTCAGCTCTCAAATCACAAGCAGTAATTCATCCTCTGATGTTTTACTGGGGTCAGAATGGATAGAAATTGCCCAAGACGCTGCATAACTTCTAGTTCAAGAATATAATGAGTCAAAGCAGAATTGTGCTCTGAGGTTACACTTGAGAAAGAATTGTTAGTCTCAGACTTCACAGGTCACCCATCTGCTTTCTCACCAGCAGCCTCTCAAGTATGGGAAGTAATTTTTGTATTGAATTTGCCAATAAAGGTGAATCCTTACATATGTGTAAGAAACTAGATCAAACTCAGTTAAATATCCATGAAAATGAAGACTCTAAAGTAATGCCTCTTTTTTTTTTTTTTTTCAAATAAAACATAAGAGACTTATTTAACCTATCATGTTAAGGAGATGACTCAAAAAAACTAGACACTACATTGTGAATCAGCTTTGCATTATGTAAAAAACAAAAACAGAAAAACAGCACACAAAAATGTATTCTCCTGATTAAGAAGTTACAGTGCAGACATGACATGCAAGGGTTGTTTGTATTTTAAATGATATGTTGTTTAAAAGGACTTCTGTGTATAGAGGAAATATTTTTTAATTACCTGCCTCTAGCTACTGTATTGAAACTGCAACTTTATAAGAACTTACCTTCCCCTTACACAACAGAAGACTAAAATAAATTGTATTCAGTGACTGACTGAATGTTGTATGAGAAATACAGGTAGTATCTAAAATATTTTGCAAGTAATAATACAACTGCATACTATTTACATCTTTTAGTAAGTGGATTCTAGTTTAAAATATGACCTTTCAAAATCCAGGCATCTTTTTTTTTCCCTCCAGTTCTACAGTAAGTCAGTCAATTAGACATATTTGTCCACATCAAAAACTGAGTAACATCCTGTGGAAATTTATTTTATCCTGTATGTTTAAAAAAAAAAAAGTGTCAAGCTCCCCTCATACTGTTGTTTTTTAAAACATATTAATGCTGAAGTATTTTGAAAGAGCCAAGATACCCGAGTCTTTTTAAAGCAGGAAAACAAATCAGCTTTGAACTTACTAACAATGCAGTTTATCTTGGCATATCTACCCCTTCCTATATGTGATATTTATCTTTTTGAGCAATTCATCAAGTAAAACCCCCTCAAAATTTAAGACTCTAAGAGAACAATCTATATCACTTAAAGTGTTAAAAAAGCAATTATATAGTCAAAGCATGCTTTTCTATGTTTTGCAACTGTACAAAATGTCTTAGTAGATAGCAACCTTTCTAATGCAACATCCTCAATAAGATTGGGGGTGGGGAGAAGAGATCAACCCAAGCCTTTTTTTTTCCTCCTTATACTAAATTACATTCTCATATTACAATATGCAAACAACAAACCTGACCACTCCACGCACAATACAGGTTACATATGAAGCTCCAGTTGTGATTAATCATGCAGTCTAAAATCCTGAACTGGGCCATGTCTTGCTCTAGCGCAGACTGCTGCTGTGCTCTGACTCAGCTTTTGTCCCAGTGATCTTCGAGGATATGAGAGCTATGCAGTAATGACATTCAGGAACACAGACCTTCCTTCCTGTTCAGACTCCCTTCCCACCCCAACCATGTGTCAGCTCAAGAAGATATACTGACAGAACTGCATAACATTCTTCAAAATAATACTTCCAAAGCTGCCAAACTATGCATTCCTGGAAAAAACATGGGAAATAAAGAACAATCTCAATAAAGCAAACACAGAAAGGTACTCTCAAACTATGCTTGTTCTTTTTTTTTTCCCCCTCCTTCATTTCTGCTTCTGCTGAAATGAGTCCAAAAATCAGTAATTTAGTGTAATAATTTATATCATATCCACTGTCTTATCAGCCTAGCAGAACACATTCTTGCTAATTACAAGAAAGCTTACTGAAGGAAAAAAAAAAAATCAGTAAAAAGAAAAATTGGCTTCATCCTGGCTCAAACCAGGACACATATGAATCTTAAACTTGCTTAAGCACACTTGTCATGATGGCTCCTACGTTTTCATAGAAAGCCAGGTTGGAAGGGACCTCAAGGACCCTCTGACCCTCTGGTCCAACCCTTCCAGGTAATAATACAGTTTAAATAAGATGGCCCAGAACCCATGAGGTCCTTTAAAAGCTTATAGCTCCTATTTTAAATGCAACACAATTACAGCAACTTTTCAAAGTCAAGAGAACCTCTGTTTTCATAAAAAATTATATAGGTTTCTCTACTCCGGGCTCTCACATGCTCGCTCTCCTTTAAATCTATCAAGAATACTGTTTGCATTGCACAGAAATGCTGTCTGCCTTTTGCAAGGAAGGATGATGACTGCCCTATTGATAGGCAAACAGATCAGTGGGATCCTGACAAACTGCAGAAATAATGAAGAAGTTTCTTTCTTTAAGGATTTTGTTTTCTTGCCATCTGAGAACAACTCCCCATTTAAGTATGGACCTCACCTTCCGAGTCTTGACTATCTACATTGTATTACTCCTTGCCCTTCAACAGTGCAATTCAGAAACACAGGAAACATGTTTCCACAGAAACATACACATTTTATCTAGTGATTATATCAACTATTACTAGTCACAATAACCTGTAGTTTATATACCACAATTAACTAACAAACATTTCGGAAACAGGCATGGTTTTATCTACCAGCTGTAGCTCAATATAATTTAAAAATAGAATATGTTTTTTGCTGAAGGTGTTAGGAGAGCCCAAATACCTCTCTACTAACATAAGACGGGACTCAAACATTCTGACCTGAAGCCAATGAAGGAGCAGAGACAGTCCCAGAGAAAATGAGGCCTCAGGGGTGCCCCCATTCCCAGGCTCAGCCACTCATTCAAAAAAGAAGGATAGGGAAAGCACAGGAGATCAGACATGCATCAGGAGAAGGGCAGTGTTTTGTTTGCATCAGCACTGCCTTGAGGAAGAACATCTGTGAGATGCATAAGGTTTTTCTATCTTGAGAAAGTATGGAGGGATGGCTACAGAAACAACTGGCCAGTTGAGCCTTCCGTTTAGTAATGGCCAAACGACTAAAAACAACTTAAAATATGAAAGAAAATCTGTGCTGTAAAAGTTATAAACAAGTTTGTTTTATTTCCAGGCAAGGATCAAACAAATGGTGTGGCCAAACAGCAGCTTGTAACTTTGAAACAGTAATACAAATAAGGCCTTATCTGTTTTAATAAAACAAAAAAAAAATATCTTGCTGTAGTTTCTCATCCCAAGGGTCCAGGGAATTAATGCCGGAGTCCAAGCCAGCCTCTTCCCTTCTCACCAGTGTGAACAGTCCGCAAACTTCCAAGTCACAGTTGTGTACAACAAATCTATTCTGGTTTATTTTAAGATGTACATGACAGAGATTCTCCATTATCCTCACAACACCTAATTCAAAAAAGGTTAACAGTAGTAGTGCAACAAGCACAAAATGAATGTGGCCTCAGAAAAGGCACTTAAAGGGTATTTAGGAGCTCAAGGTATCAAAACAAAAGCTCCTAGTACAAGTTAAATGGTCTGCACTGAAGCAGCCTGTCTGACACGGGGCTAGAAGAAATGCCCAGCTTAGCAACTATTACTAGGTGGAACAGATACACTTCCTCACAACAGACATCGTAACTATCCAAGCTTGAGAAATCTTGGAGAGGGATGTTTGGAAAGGTCTTACAAAGCAGGAGGTTACTGCAGAGCTGCTGGAGCAGAATGAACTGCTAACAGGACAGGAACACTGTAATAAAAACGGCCCAGCACCCTTCAGCAGGGATGCTGGCAGAATGTGGGGGGCAGCCTACACACAGATGGAAAAATGGCCTGCTGCACATTAGCTGCACTGTGGAAAAATGCTGTCATCAACTAAGTAAGGTGGAGGGAAGGAGGGAAAACAGATTTGGAAAATGCAAAAACTGCTGTTTCATACTAATAACAACATCAACCAGGCTCTTCTTAAACTGCATTTTTAGTACAATTCTGCAGTGATTTGTTTCATTAACAATTATCTTTAAGATACATAAAGTATTACTCAGTATTTACTCCCTATAAAGTACTCAAACCCATAATAAAGTATTCAAAATAGTGTATTAAAAGTGTCTTACAGCACAGTATTATACAAAACAATAACTGAGTCTGTTAAACCCCAGAATCACGTTTGTGCAACTCTTCCCATAAAACCAGCAGCCATTAACCTGTTACTTTTTAGCACTTAGTTTTAAATCCAGTTTACAGAAATTATAAAACAATTTGTTTTCATCCTATCTGGCTAGTGTTTATGTACCACTGCAATTCATGTGAAAATGTCTAAACACACTCATTGCATAACTAGAGAATGACAGAGTACACACATAATGTTCAGTTGAGTTCTTTGTCATACACCGAGCTTTGATTAAAATAAATATTATGATGACAACCAGGTTTTGTAGCTCTTTTGCTGGTCAGTTTCCCTCCCCCTAAATAACAAGGAGACCACTTATAATTCCAATACAATAAAATTGAAGCTCAATTATGCAATTTATGAACTTAAAAACTAAGAGCCTGTCCAAAGCACCATGTCCTCTCAAAAGTCTCATGTTTTCTCCTGGTAATCAACACTGCTGCTTCAGGATCTCAATATTTTGAGGTAATTAAGCTAAAAACAGCTCAGTAACAACTTCTTCCAACTTTTTACTTCTCAGAATCTGTCAGTCATGTGTGCAAGCTCTGGGATGTTAAAAAGGAACAGTAGAGAAGAAGCAGTATGTTCCTAAAAAATATCCATCAATTACCTAGATTTCTAGGTAATTCTAGATTGCAGTGATCTTTCTGAAACAGAAAACACAGCTCATACTCATAAAAAAAGGAAGAGCTTCTGTTTCTTAACAACTCTTAACGACTCCAGATACTTTCTGTACATGAGTAATTATGCAAGCTGTACACAGGGGTCAACCACATTGCCAACACACACTGAAGTGTGTCCCAAAAAGATGCTGTTCAGAACTCAGAACATCACATTCTTTGAAAGGGTAAACTCTTCAGTAAATAAAACCAGTTTTTCCCCCCATTAAGCTAATTCTAGTCAAGCTAAGAAGGCACAGTGAATCTTTCTATATGCTAACATATAAAAATAACTCTCTAAGGTAATCTTTAAAAGACAGGCACAAGAAATGTACTTCAGTAAATGATTACTGGATTGGGAGCACAAGTGAACAGATTAAGTTCCATTACAAACAATCCAAATTATTACTTTGTCTATCCAGTTAAGGAATTAGCATACTTGGAGACAGTAAAAGGAGTTTCAGCAGCACTACTGTCCAATATAACAACAAAGGCTTTGCTGCACTCCACACTGAGCAACGAGTATTTTCTTCTTTGTGCTGACACTTCAGCAACTTCAAAACCAAAACAAAGCAGGCATGTGCACAAGCAACAAATGCTATCTTCACTGGCTCCTCCCTTCTTCCACATCAGAGATGACGTTTTTCAAATCTGCAAAGCAATGATTTTCCACCAGAAGTTACAAGCCCCGAGGAAGGGCAAGATTTTATTCACCTTTGTTGTCCCAAAAAAGAAGAGGTTGAAGCCTTTTACAGTACCACTCCATCCCCTGTGATACCGTTAATCATGTCTGTACACCACAATTACTTAAGAATTTCAAAAGCAATTGAAATCTATTTCGGAGGTTACCAATAAGGTGTAGACCTATAATGATGATGTTTAAGCCCCAGAGGAAATGAAATTGAGAAGTACACAAGAACAAAAAGGGAAAGCATGTTGAAAAAACAAAGTAAACCCATTGCCCGTCTCATAATACTGACAATGAGTAAAGTTCCTACAAACCAAGTCAAGAGCAGAAATGGGCTGAAATACTATTTCAATTCTGAATTATTTCCTATCATAGGAATCATTACATGAAACTATGATAATTAAAAAGAAAAACAACCAGTAAATACAAAAAATATCTCTATAGTTTTAAAAAAATCTAGAGTGTTTCCTTCCATGTATATCCTTTTTTTTTTTTAAGATGCAATACAGTTAATAGAACTAGGAACACAACGAGCTGGCACAGCACCATTTCATGCTGTTTAACATAATCATACCTGTCCAGTACAACTCTTCTAGTAACCCAAGTACCAAAACCTAACAAAGTGCACAAGACTTAGCACTTTTCCAACAAAAACTAAGAGGAAAAGGAAATAACTGAGATTAGTGTAACTGCTATTCTTTTTCTGCATGAATGCAATTTATACCTTTAATCAACATATCAGCTCTTATGATGAATCAATGCCTTTTAAGGATTAATTTTGTGAACACACACTCTGTGCAAGCAAATTCACAATATCTAGATCATATAAACAGAGTTGTCCTAGTAAGGTTTTAAAGACTCACGCAGAATGAGGTACTCAGCACTTTGGCTCCCTAACTCTTAAAAAATCCTCTTGCATCCCATATGCTTCCAAGAAGGATACGGGATAGCAAAGTTAATTTTTCAAAAGTTAGAGTCAAAACACAGAGAAAACTCCTTTTCTCTTGAGCTACCAGTTCAACAGTCAAGCTGAAGTACTGCCCATTTCCTTGGATTTTCACCTCAGCTATTTTCAGTAAACTAGTTAGGTGTTTTCTAACTCTAACCAATTTCTGTTTAGGATGTGGTAGAAGATGCATTTTCTCTTCACCTCTACCTGACCTATTCAGTTACATATTTATTCCTTTGTTTCAGAGAAGGATCAGCTATCCAAGTAAGAATTTACTTTTTACTAACATCAGCTACAGAAAAGTACTTTTTTTAAATGTTATTCCACAAAAATTAATATGCTGGAGAAAAAACCAACAAAATAGTCCTCAAACTGAACTCTACTAAGGCAGATAGCAAGCTTCTATCACTGTTCTATTTAAGAAATGCATAGTTAAAATTTTGGGGCTGTATACTTCTGTAATTCCATTAAGCACTTCTGTAATATTTACGGTGTTAATGAGATACAGCTCACAAGAACATGCAAGTTTTCTCAAGCTATCAGCACTATTGCCTACAGCTCAACATCTCACAAGAGCAGATCACTTGCTTTCCATCAGCAAGTTTCTGGATGACAAAAGAAACACAATATGCTCCCAGGGAAATTCCTGTTTGACTAACTCCCTGTCCACGCAACTATATCAGTTTTGTTTCAGTGTTCACTTACTGTAACTATCCTTAGTTTTGTACAGAGAACAAAAAAGCAAAAACACAAAAACTAAACCAAGTGTATTTATTAACTGCATTTTAAAACACATTAGTACTATTCATCTGCTTATTTTACATAATCTCCACTCAAAGAAGAAATGCAACATGACTTAATTTGGGCTCTCTCTCTATGGTAATATTTTCACACCTAACTAAAACATGAAAAAAAATACCACAATGCTTATTGTTACCATAATGTGTACCACCACCACTGAATTTAACCTCATAAAACCTCTAAGTGAATCTAAATCACATGTGCATCTTTACAAGACATACTGTACACAGTGGTAGTGATGCAGCCATGATTAGGTTAGAGCTCAGTGGTCCATGTGTACACTTCAGGAATGATGGTAAAAGCATGTCAATTAAATCGCATTAAATTTACTGTCTTTGGTACCAACAGGACATATTTTCTTCCAAAGGTTTTCTACAAGAAATAAAAAACATTCCTGCACATTCAGTTTACAAACAAAATTTTAGCTTAGGCCATATAGCCTTGCTTCCATATGCTGTGTTTTCCAAGGTCCAAACTCTAGCCTTCTAAAAAAAGAAATAAAAAATTAAGCCCTATAAACTCTACCTATCTAGTAATCTCTCCAATCATTTTAGGAGATTGGAAGAAATTTGAAAACTCAGATTTTCCTTCAAGTTCTCCATTTTTTCCACATAGATCCAAGCTCAGTTTCGCAGTGTAACAAGATCAGTCACCTTACTTATTCTGAAAATAACTTTAATCGCTCCCAGTATTTTTGTTATATGAAGTATGTGCACTTGATCAACGCGCTTCCCCACCATTGTGCAAGTTTCCAGCCTTTTAATAAAGCCTCCATTCCTCCAAAGGTAGACTGACTTGGAACAAAAAAACACTTTTAAAAAACGTAACATTTTCAAGCAATTTCTAAGGCTTAAGGTTTATTTTAGAAACAAATTAAACATACCAAGTTGCTACACAAGTAGCAGAACTGACTCAGGTCTCACACATCTTCTGTCTCCCCCCATCATCATTGTCCCTCCTGTCAGATCACCTTATAAAGGAAAGAATGAGGTTTTTGGCTCAACAGCAGTGATGCACGTGCTGATTGGCCACCAGAGCTCTTCCAGTTCACCCCTAGTGTGAAGCATTAGCCTGGGCTTCTCTCTCATCTAGTTAATGAGTTGCTTCAAACTTCCAGGCACTCCATTACCTTTGAGACCTTATATCCTGCCTTGAAATGTGACCAAAAACAGCCAATGAGATCAAGAAAAACTGTAGAGGAACTACCAGACTGGCAGACTGATGGCATGCACAAAAGATATCAGATACCATGATTTTTACTTCTTTGCTCCATTATACTACCTGCTTCCAGCGGTATCTTTTGCCTGAAGAACACAGGCCCTGCATTTTTGACAGTACTGCCTTCCACTCCTGCAGCATACAGTTACTATTGTGCACACTATGTTCCATAGCTTATTTTGGTCAATAAACCAATTCTCTACTCAATTCCTACTTTTCCCATAATTGTACAGTATTGCCATTCTCAAATTACCCTACAGAAATGCAGAGATTGTGATCATCTCATCAGTGCTTTTAAAACATTTCAATACTATAACGCTCATGTGACATCTTTAGGAAAAGCAACACAGAAACTGAAAATTACTAAGTCAGAAAATGCCTACAGCCATACTCTTGTCAAAAATGACGTAAGTACAGTTGAAACAAGAAACTATTTTTTTTTCTGATCAACATTTATCTTCCAGTAAGTTAAATTCTACTTTTCCCATTTTCTCTGTAAGGAAGAACAACAAAAGAGCTGAACACAGCATGCTCTTCTAGAAAGCAAAACCTCACACTCACAAAACACAGACATAGCAAAAGTGGTGCTGCACTTCACTTTAGGGCTGGAGTGGCATTTATAACATGAGGAGGTCAGGTTCCTATCAGCAATGGAAGATCCAAGTATCTAGTAAGGAAATTCAAAACAGTGAAGTACAGACTAGGCACAAGCTAAAAGCCACAAGATATTATGCTGAAGAAAGGCATTAATCCAAAATCCCACTTATTTCTAGAGTTCAGATAATTGAACTTATTTTTAGACAGAATGGAAAAGATCTACGCCAAATTAAGTATTACTGTATCTAAATTATCAAAAGCACAGAAGCCAGGTGTCTTGAATTTGTCCGTAAATAGCAGGCAATTTACTTGTGGCATGAAAGAGACTTGACATGATACTTAATTATTTCAAACACTGGAATTTAACACCTTTTTATTTCTTAACCACAGGATAAGAGAAACTTTTTTAATGACAAAAAAAACACAGTATGCAAAATACTATTGTACCACTGGTAAAGACCTGTTTTTCCTCAACAAGAAGCACTGCCCCATTTCACATACAGAGGAAGTCAATGGCTTCACCCTCCGGCCTCAAAATTTCAATTACACTGTGAACCCAGGGTAATTTTTAGTGGTTACCACTAAAGGGAAATACACTGATTGCAAAAAACCACAGACTCAACACACTTAGCTCCACAGGGATGGTATCTAAGGAGATCTTAGTAATAACGTGTCGCTTAGAATTATGCTTTTAAACCTCACTTTACTGGTAGCACAATTCATCCTTCCAAAACTGAAAAAAAGTGCATCCTCTGAAAGGTAAGACAAACAGAAAGTAGTACCTTCCTTCAAGTGTAGGAAGTATCAAAGCAGGCAGCTTCTTAAAAACCAGAAATTTACTCATATTATCATGTTAGCTAAAACACACAGAATTCAGGATCATTAAAAAAGTATTTGATTATCAGCTGCACTCTTCAAATGGTCTCTCAAATCTGCATTGAAAGTCTACACAACATGCCCAGAAATGATGGGCTTGGCCAGCCTAACAGCTTGCTTCTTGACCCTTCAGTGAACCAGTTCAGTCCTGCAGAAGACAGAGCTCTCTGAGAAGAAACATCCAAGCATGGTCTGGCAGAGAAGCACACTGCGGTGTATGTCTAAAAAAAAAAAAAAGTGGAGCAGCAGCAAGGTAGGAGGCCCAAAGTCACACAGCCAAATCTCAGAAGACATGAAAGAAAAAGTTCGTAGGGACTAGAAGAAACAGTTTTGAGTTGTACTGATCTTTGGTCAATTCATAAAAGTTAACAAAAAGCCTCATCTGAAAATAATTCTAGAAGCAAGGACTTACTCTGTTCTAGTCAGTAAGGACTGGAGTTATATACCCTTAACTTCTAACTGAATCTAATCATCCTGTTTTCCTAACAGCTTTCTATATAGGAGAACATTGTGCAAAATACTGCCTTTTTTACCTTTAAAATATTTCAGGGTGCTCACTATTATGACAGGGTATAAGCAGAGCTATACCAGAACTCCAGCCAAGAGGGTTTCACCCCATCAAGTTGAGAGCTACTCACAAGTCCATCTCCAGACCTGCACACAAACATGCATGTAGCTTCAGCATTATTTTGAAACAAATAATGGCATTCATTGGAGTACTCTCCTGACCGAGTCAAGGACAAGCATGATATCTGCAGTACAATGGCCTAAATCATAACTCCACCATTACCACCAAGATTTATCATTCTCAGAAGCATGCTGATCTCAGATCCATCTTTCCTACTCCTTATTCCCGAGATCATGACAGAAGAGAATGATTTACACTAAGAAGTACAATGAGAGAAACACAAAGGACACAAAAGGCTTCCAGTAACTTATTTTAAAATAAAATTTGTGGAGTTCTCCAAAATAAGGATAAGCTAAGAAAGACACCTCTAGAAAGCAGACTTGTGCCTTCACTTCAGCAGAGTACTATTCCTGCAAAAAGACAGCTAATACAGAAGTCACATTGATGAGACAGCACCTGAGAAAGTCAACTTGATTCTAGTTTTCTTCTAATTTTCCTTACCAAAACTTCATCCTCTAACATCAGGCAATAAAGAAGAAACACAAATTTCACACAATCATCACCCTAGTCAAAACTCACGCCGGGTGATGAAAAGCCATCTATTCAGTCATCACACTGAAGATCAAGGTGAACCAGCTGGGGTTTTTTCCTCATCCCCGAAATGCCTTCATCTCTAAAATAGATGCCACCCCCACCAGTCCAAAATAACACAAGCCTTCTGAGCTTCAGATTGTATTGAAAACTACATGATTGAAGTGCTATGCAGGTGGGCCTCTGGGAAAAATAAAATATCACACTATATGAGTGACAGAGGAATTAGTGTTCTGCAGCGAATCTTACTCCATTTTCCCATTTTTTTTAAAGAACTCTATGGGATCAGATAGATGTCTCTCGCAGCAGTGTCCCCCAAGAGTCAATACTTGGTCTGGTCTTGTTCAGCATATTCATCAATGACTTGGATGAGGGGACAGAGTGTGTTGTCAGCAAGTACACTCCCAAACTGGGAGGGGTGGCTGACACTCCAGAGGCCTGTGCTGCCATCCAGCATGACCTGGACAGGCTGGAGAGCTGGGCAGAGAAGAAACTAAGGAGGTTCAACAAGGGCAAGTATAGGGTCCTGCACCTGGGGAGGAAGAACCAACCCTGCACATCAATATAGGTTAGAGGTGGATCTGCTGGAAAGCAGTTCTGAGAAGGATCCTGAGGAGAAGGGAGTCCTGGTAGTTAGCAAATTATTCATAAGCCAGCAAATTATTCATAAGCCAGCAATGTGCCCTTGCTGCCAGGAAGGCCAATGGAATCCTGGGGTGCATAAGGAAGAGTGTGGGCAGTAGGTCGAGAGAGGTCATGCTCCCCCTCTCCTCTGACCTGGTGAGGCCACATCTGGAATACTGCATCCAGTTCTGGGCTCCCCAGTTCAAGAGAGACCGGGAACTACTAGAGGGAGTCCAGCAGAGGGCAACAAAGATGCCTGGGGAATCAGAACATCTCCATTATGGGGAAAGGCTGAGAGAGCTGGGACTCTTTAGCCTGGAGAGGAGAAGGCTGAGGGGAGACCTTATTAAAGCCTACAAATATCTAATGTGCGGGTGCAAGGAGGATGGAGCCAGAGTCTTTTCAGTAGGTCCCGGTGACTGGATGAGGGGCAATGGACACAAGCAGGAACACAGGAAGTTCAATTTAAATATGAGGAAAAACTTCTATATGGTGAAAGTGACAGAGCACTGGAACAGGCTGCCCAGGGAGGTTGGGGAGTCTCCTTCTCTAGAGATGACCCACCTGGATGCAGTCCCGAGTCACATACTCTAAGCAATCCTGCTTTAGCAGGGAAATTGGACTGGAAGATCTCTAGTGGTCTCTTCCAACTCAGGCAATTCTGTGATAAATATATTTAAGAATTACCTCTTGTTTATTAGAAAGCACATGGGCTTTACAACGTAACAAAACTGAAGGTTAATTAGAGAAAGAACACACAGTTCTAATCACTGTCACTGGAGACTACTGATAAACAGGCTGTTGAAGTCTTTGCCCAGTTAAGTCCTTAAAGTCTCCAAAGAGGAAGGTTCCAGGACCTCCCACAACCTGCTCCAGTTCTTAACCACCCCCAAGGAGAATGTTTTCTGCTTGTATTCAGCTGGACTTTCCCTTACTGCAACTGTTCCCTCTTGTCCTTTCACTTTCAAGTGGCTGAAGACCTCAGCCAGCTGCCTCCTCAGCCTCCAGGCTGAGTAAAGCCATTGGCCTCCTCTCCATCCAGGCACTCCAGCCCCCACAACATTTTCCTTCTTTCTAGTTCTGTCCCATCTTGTAAGGAGAGCCATAAACAACTGAGAGGAACTTCAGTAATGCCAAACAAAAGGCGTCATTAAACCAACAGGTTTTGGAGATGACAGAGTGCAAATGTTGAGAGCAGTAAGTATGTTGGACTACATTACTATGCTACACAGGTATAACAACAGCAATTACACCGCCAGCATTACTCTCAGTAGTATTAAGTACTAAACTCTTTCTTCATTGACTTGATTGAGCCGTAAGAGATGCAAAACCAGCACTTAATTCCAGGCCTTTCTCATGTCTTTGACCCATTAAAAGAGAAACTCTGCCACACACTAAAAAATGGAGAAGAATCCCAACAATGGAGGAGGCAACGGTTCAGTAGGAAGTGGACAGGTCAAGCAGGGAGAGGGGGGTGTTAGTTACATGGTCATCTTCAGGCTGCACAGCACAAGTGACGGACATCGTACAAAGGCTACCAAACACTTATTAAAACATGAATGATCAAATCTGTATTAGTTAGGTTAAAACTCTCTCTCTGTACTGAACACAAAAGACATTTTGTCAGTAATAACAAGCTCACTTTCTGAAAAAGCTGGATACAGGTAAGGGTCAAAGAATTTTTAAGTTTTTATTTTTTAACTGAAAAGTTCAGGACTATAATGCAAAACAAATGAAAAAAGTAAAAAAATCCCACCCTTAAAGGCTCCTGGCAAATATATAAGAAAAAAACCATGAGCATTTAAAAGCTGAAAGTAACTCCTAGTAATTACAGACTGAATCTAATAACCTAATAATAACCTAAGCCACAAACCAGCACGTAAAACCACCTGAGCCAATATACTTCAATAAGCTAAAAAGCTGTTCATTCACCAACAGTTTTCGGTATATGAAGGAGCATACCACGCAAAATGCTATCAAAAAGCTCTAGACAGTCAAAGAGAGCTATATTCAAAGCCTAAAGTTAATGTGTCAGTGAAAACTAATGAAATTACAGTTTCAAGAAAAACATACCATTTAAAAAAGCAAGTCCTAAATCACTCATGACAGAAGATATCAGACTTCTGTCAGTGCTCAGGGGAGTATTAGTATTAGAGCAAAAATCCTACAAGCAAGTTACTGAAAACTCCAATATTCAAAAAGAAATTTAGAAACCCAAGCATAGCTCCAAGTGGAATAGAGGGGAAAAACAAATCGTACAAGCAAAAAAAAAACAAGCAACAAGCAAGAGGTTTACTAGTGCAATACTAGCTGTTTGTTATATAATCAACCTCAAGTCACATTAATTAAATTCATAGATGCTTATATTTCAGCAGAAAGTCAGCCTTGTATCACGACAACCTTCTTTCAGTCAACAGCATCTCTCGATCCTTAACAAAAAATGCACTTAGTGTCGTATTCACTTCGCATTATATCTTTGGAAAGTCTTTTACCAGTCCTGTCCCAAGTGTAAGAATGCACACTGTGAGCCATCAGTCACAAACCTCCACTACAGATATGCCAAGCTCCTCATTACATAAATGACAGTAATACAGCTGTGCAAAAATATCTGGTGCTTGAGAAGAGGCTGTCTTCTGGAGCATTTAATTTTCATTTTTTACTACGTCTGTAAGAGGACAAGGTATTTTCTAACCTTGTCTTTCAAGTAAGAAATTATTTTTAAAAATCAACACACTGCAACCTCTGATCATACGACAGAAGTTCCAATTCTAAAAACACACAAGGTGTTTGCACAAAATATCCTGTCAGACAGCTATACAAGACCAAGCCCACCACTTAAATGCAGCAGGAGATGAAGATGGCCAAGTTTACCATAGTATTTGCAACCAGATTTTGAATATGCAACAGACATAAAACAATAACTAAAAGTAACTTCATTAAGTTAGTTACTAATTAATTACTTCAGTTACTATTTCTGTTTTATTAAATATTCCTTTATCAAGCTTCTTCCCTGTATTTTTTATGAATTTTATATCCTGGCACTTAAATTTTGTTTTATGATTAAACTGATTAATCCTCTAATGAAACTTCCTCTTCTTTGCATTTAATTACTCTGTATAAGTTCCTGGCCAACTGCCTGTGAGGGTAGTTCCTATTTTACTTTGTACTAAAAAAAATCAGAAAGGATCACAGAATCACAGAATGTTAGTGGTTGGAAAGGACCTTGAAAGGTCATCCAAGTCCAACCCCCTGCCAGAGCAGGATCCCCCGGAGTAATAATAATATTATTTTTAATTATTTTATTAAGATCACAGCAGGACACAGGCAATCCAGTAGGGTTCTGGAACAAGCTGACAGTTACTTCCTGACACAGGTAATGGAGGATCCAAAAATGAAGAGGCAAATCTGCTGGATCTCATGCTTATAGACAACAAAGAACTGTTGAGGGTGTGAAGGTCAGGGACAACCTAGGCTACAGGGGCTATGAATTATTAAGGTAAGGATCCTGAGACAATGGAATAAAGACAAATGGCAGTATCACAGTGCTGGACTTCAGAAGACAAGGACTCAGCTTGGAAGAATTCCACAGACCATTCTGGAGAGCAGTCCTAGGAGTGCCAGCTGATTTTCAAGGATGTCCTTCTCCAAGCCCAGGAATAGCCCATACCAGTGTGCAGAAAATCAAGCAGGCAGACGGCCTGTGTGGATAAAGAAGCTTCTGACTGAACTCAAGCAAAAAAGGAAAGTGTACAAGGATTGCAAGCAAGACCCAGGTGGATCCAGGAGGAACAGAGAAATACTGCCTGAGCATGCAGCAATGGAGTTAGGAAAGCTAAAGGCCATCTGTATTTCAATCTGGGAAGGGATATAAAGGGCAAAAAGAAAGTTTTCCAAGCACACAAAGGACAAGAAGGCAGATTTATGACAAGGAAAATATGCTTAACCAACCTTACAAAGATTGTAAGGAGTGGACTACGCTAGTGGATGAGTAAAGAACAGCAGATACTGTTCAAGGTAACTTCAAGAGGCTTTTGATACTGTCTCTCATAATGTCCTTATGGACAAGCTGATGAGGTATGAGCCAAATAGACAGTGAACGTGACTGGAAACTGGCTGAATTGCGAAGCTAGAAAGGTTGTGAACAACAGCAAGAGGTCCAGCCAGAGACCAGTCACTGGCGGAGTGTCCCAGAGGTAAAGCATACAAGACTAACTACTTCACGGATGTCCTGGACAACTGGGCAGAGTAAACCCTCAGCAAGTTTGCAGATGATACAAAAGCAGGAGGGATGACAGATACACCAGATGGGTATGCTACTATTCAGGCAGACATTGACAGGCTGGAGAAATGGACAAATGGGAACCTCAGGAAACTCCAAAGGAAATGTCAAGTCCTGCACCTGACAAGGAATAACCTCAAGCACCACAAAAGGCTTTGAGCCAACCATCCAGAAAGCAGCTTTGAATAAAAGGCCCTAGGTCTCCTACATGGACAAAAGGATGAATGTGATCTATCAATGTGCCCTTTCAGCAAGGAAAGCCAACAGCCTGCTCCACTCCATTAAGGAGACCCAGCAAGTTGAGGGAAGGGACCCTTCACTTCTATTCAGAACTGGTGAGATCACATCTGGAGTGATGTGTCCGGTGCTTGGGTCCCAGATATGGACATACTGAAGCAAGACCAGTGAGTAGCCACAAATATGACTAGCAAACTGAAGCATGTGTCACAAAAGGAAAGGCTGAGAGAGCTTGGACTGTTTTAGCCTGGAGGGGCTCTGGGGGACAGGGCAGAAACTTACCCAAAAAAACACTTACCTGATGGAGGAAAGAGAGGAGGAGGTGAAGAATAAGGTGTCAACCTGTCTCAGTGGTGACAAAAACGAAATAAAGGAAATCTCATTTAAACATTAAAAAAAAAACAACTTTAAACTAGAAGCATGATGAAACACTGGAACAGAATGTCTGGAGCAGCTGTGGAACCTCCAACCTTGGAAGTCAAAACCAGCCTGAACACAGTCCTGGGTATCCTGCTCCAGTTGACCTTACTTTGGAGCAGGAAGTTTGAACTAAATGATCTCCAGAAGCACCTTGTAACCTGAATGATTCCCAGATTCTGTGAAAACTGTTTATCTCCATGCATTATTTTCAATGGTGAGAATGCACTATGCAGCAGCTACACAAACAGTAGCTGCAGACAGTTCAGATTCAGACTGGTTTTGTGCACAGTACTACATTCGATCTCAAAACCCAAACACTCCCTAACTGTTCATGTCCAATATAGTCTGCAGTGCTCCCTGTTTTATAGTGTACAGATGTGTGCATTCCTTCTCTGCCACTCTCAAATTTTACTGAAACTGTTATTCATGAAACTGTCATCCTCTTTGCAAAATTCCCAGGATCTACCATTACAACATATAATCACACGTGTATAGGGAAGAGAGGAGAAAACAGAAGAATAAATTCCCCTTGATATTCAACTTGGAGAACCCGGAACTCTGGAGTCATAGAAAGATCTAGTAGCACAGACTAACTGCAACAGGTACAGCAGTGGCCTCCAGGCTTCAAGTGAAATCCTGTGAATACTACAGAAAAAGTATTTTCTTTGTACCATGGCTAGTTACCACATATCAGCTGATGCCTGTACTTTGCCACCACGGGCAGCAGCTTCTGGCTTCAAGTTCACGCTATACAAATATCTACTTATCAAATCTATAACTACATATTTTTATAAGGTGTGCTTTCACAGTAATAATTAGCCAAAGCTTAAGAGGAAGCAGGAAACATTGCTTCAAATACTCACAGCTGACTACAAAGAGATGCAAAAGGATCACACAGCAGAAGTACAGATAAAAACCAATTGAAATAAAAATTCCCCAAGAGCAGCGTTTCTTTACAGATCTTACTACTTTCCCAGCTCAGTGCTTAGGTACTACCTTTAACCATTGACGCTTTTTTCCAGGTGAGATACCTATGCCCTTCACACATGAAGCTTTTCTAAGCTTTACTTCTTATTTTCATTTTGTGACTTCATATATAGCAGCACGCCAGGTTTTAGATAATAGTTTTAGATTTAGTTTTGAATCATAAAAAAAAAACAGAACTTGTAACTGTTTTACTTTAATACTTGAAGCTAGTTGCTTGGGGTATCTATGTTTAAACCTGACCCTGATTCCTCCAAAATAAGGTTTCCAGAGAGTATACAAGTTTACTTATATTATAGCACATAATACAAAGAACAGTCAGCTTTATTTAAAGAGCTGTAATAGAATAGGCACAACTGGTCATCACAAGATTTAAAGGCTTTTTTCAAAAGCTCATTTATTGGAACTGCTGATGCAAAGCCTGATGAAGTCCATGGGAATCTTCAGCTGAAAGGACTCATGGAGGTTATTTTATAAAGTAGGAACGTCATTTTTCTCTATTTCAGCATTTTAAATTAGACTGTGAATGCTTTTTTTTTTTGCAGTTATTAAAAAACCTTCCATTAACATAAGCCATGACAAACTGTTTTCCTACACATTTTTTTTACTGATTTCTAAACCTGCACTTAAAAATGACAAAAAAGTAGTCTTGACTGCAATAATTTTAAGCAGTAAATACGATGGAACTTCTGAGAACTGAATGGAACGCAAAATACAAAATAGCAAAATGGAATAGTAAAGCCCCTACTACCACTTTGTAACAGCAATACATAAAATAAGGGAACAGAAAAAAACAGGCTTGAGAAAAAGTGCAACTAACCCAGGAAGGCTTTATTAAGGGTTAAGAATTAATTGGAAGATCTTTCTATAACAATTCATTCTAAAATGCAACCAGTCCTATTCCTTTCCCAAATTAGAAGAGTATCTAGATGGAAGAAATCAAGCTGCTCCACAAATAACTGTGCCATGGGATGTAGAATACAGGCTGAAGAATCATCACTGCTTCTCATGGGTTGAAAAGGCAGTTGAGGATATTCTTGTAATCCCTGCTTTCTCACTTACAAAAGTAGGGAAGACTACAAGAGCCTTCCAAGGAATGAAAGCTCATGGTACCGCGGGTCCTAAGAAGCAAAGAGAAATCTGCCAGGCCAGATTATCTAAGTGGGGGAAGTGACCACAGCATTAACTGAACTGAAGGTCAGCTCACTCCCACAAATCCTGTTCTTAATCTCACACATAATACCTTCGTCCTCAACTCATCTATTGGCATTAATGGCTGGAATTTTTAAAACAGACAAAAAAACAACCAACAACACACCACACACATGCACAAAAAAATACCCTAAAAACCCAAAACCACAGTAAAAAAACCTCTACATTAAAACACTATGAATCACCCTTCCAAAACAGGACAGAGATGACTGTGGTGTTTGTACTTCACCTCCTTCACAGCAGACACAGAACACAATATACAGATAAAATTCCATTTCCAACCTTCAGGTTCCTATTGTGAGCTGCAAGGAAGCCTGCAGACAACAGTTACATCACTGACTGATACTGCATCATTCACAATTTAACCTACTGTCAACTGGCCATAAAATGAGTAAAGGTTAACATGCTGAGGGAGTTGAGTGGAGAGAACCTTCCTACCAAATAAACTCACACTAAGGAGTATGAAAAACAGGCATTACTTAATTCTAAGGAGCAAGTTGTAAAATAAACACAATTCTTTTTTCTATGTCTACAACTCCTGAGTTTAAATGAGATGAGAAAAAAATTATTCTCTACATAAACTTATCAGTAAGAACTGTTTACTCTGGACACACCTTGCTGAGTAACTGTCTAGTATTACCACTGTCTCTACTCACTTACTTTAAAAGAATTTTGTTTCTCAGAGTAATGAATTCCTGATTACAAGAACAGAAACCATCTCAGCCACAGATTCCTTTTAACATCTTAAACACAGCTTTAAAAATAGGCTGGGTTTGGGGCATGGAGATTATTGGTCTGCCCACCCACAAAGTACAAAAACCTCAACTCAGCAGGACTATTTCGTGGCCACCTTATTTCACAGTACTTTAGGTAAAGGTTTACCTTTTCCTTTTTTACTTTCTTGAAAATGGATTTTCAGGACTGGTGAAGGAAAGAAGTTTCTTTTGCCATATAGAGCTTCTTCCTATGGTATTTTCCCTATCTGTATACCCCTCGGTCCCACACAGTAGCCTTTGAAGTTAGGTAGTCCCTTTAAGTGCCCTTTCCCTAAACTGGTTCCACAAAACTGGAGTGGAAGAGGAATAAGGACAAACCAACCAACTATTCTACAGCAACAAAAGACCCAGTAGCATCATTCACCACAGAAGGAGAAAGGAACAGTTCCACTGGCTCTTTGGGATTTACTGGTTTTACTGCTGCAGTATTTGCAAGACTTAGAATCAAGAATAAAGTTTTGCAATGTAACACAGTTCACTAAAATAAGTAATGCAGAAAATAATTCAACACACAAAAAAAGCACCTCTCTGACTGCAAGTAAGTAGAAAATAAATGAGAGAACTATAATAGAACATTTAAGTTCTGCATACATGCCATACAATCACTTTGCCTTCTCCTTCAAATTGGAGGGGGGAAGAAAGAAGAGTTGGAGTGAACACAAAATAAAGTAATTGTGTGTTTCATTTTCACTTATCAAAATTAGAAAGCGTTAGATCCATATGATACAACAAGAGTTAATAACTTTTCAAACCAAAGACTAAGTCTAATATCTAGCCTGAGCCTTTCCAAGAAGCTTGAATGGGTCCTACTCATGAACACGTGAAAAACTGCATTTCCTCTTGCTGATTGCAAACAGCTGCCTGATGTCAGCTGGCTTAGTGCAGAACCTGCTAAAAGCAAGAAGAATCCTGCCGAGCTATCACGGAATGAGCACTGTAACATATAAGAACCCCTGTAGATCAAATTGAAGGTCCACCTATCCCATCTCCAACAGTTACCAAATGTAGATAGTTGCAGATAATTAGGAAAGAAAGCAAGTGCAAGCATCACTAGAATATCCTCCCAGCTTCAATTATTCACAGATCCAGAACTTATTCCACTACAAAGATATTCAGTAACTCTAGAATTATTGTGCTTCCAAAAACGTATCCAGGTTATCCTTAGGCTTACACACACGCTTTATCTTCCAAGATATGGCACAGAGTAACAACCTGAACTAACTTTTATGTAAGGGAGCCAACTCCTCCTGTTTGATTTCAATTCCCCATGCCCATTTGACATCCCCAGGTTCTTAGAGTACATCATAAAGAGCTGATCCTTAGAAATTCGAGAGATACAAGAATTACCACATCTCAAAATCACTTCACCATCTCTCTTCCCTCCCCAAAAGCCAAGCCCTGCATATATTCAATTATCATAGCTGCCGTTTCTCTGAGGCTTTTCTGGCTCTACTATATTGTTACCAAGATGGGGAAAAATAAAGGGGGAAGGGACATAACTTGACCTAAACACACCAGCTCCAAGTGCACTATGGATTTATACACTGAGTCATGACAGAGAACATCAATTGTTCAAAATCATTAGGAAATGGATGATAGTTTGCTTTCTTGACCAGCACAGAGCATTAAGTTGCTGTTTAATCCTTAGAGTTACCAATCACAACTTCTAAGTCCTCACCCGTGAGCTCCTGGTTAATCATTACCTCTCAGTATTTTATGTGATGTAGTCCTTGCCATTTATGCACACCAAGTTTTCTTTTTTTTTTTTTTTAATCAACTACTGCTGAACTTCAAAAGGTCCTCCTGCATTTCTTCACAGACCATTAATCTTTGTTAATCTGAATAGTAGCATCAGCAGGCAAAAACTCTGGACAAAGACAGAAAAACAAGCACTTCACCTTTCCACTAAACTAGCAAAAACCTATCAGACCTATTGAGATATACAGCTGAATCACATTTTCAGCCACATTGTAAACAAAGTGAAAATTACTCAAAACTAAATTACTAAAGAATTAATGAAAAACACACCTAAGGAGCATGGGCTATGAAATGCTACCAGTATTGGCCTGCATCCATTATACAATGTCATGTTTCATAACATCTGCATACAGAAAAATCCTTTATTCCACCTACTCAGCTACAAAGACCGTTTTGGTCAGGTATGTAGTATGTTTAAAAAGCAGTAGTATTACTTTTCATTTTTTAAAAAAATTAAATGCTAACAAAACAAAAAATTAACAAGTTTGTATGATTACCTCCATGACATCAGGATCAGAACACCAGCTTGCCAAACTATTTACAGCTACTGAATTACTCCAACATCTGAATCAGATGCACAGATTGCGAGAAGCCTTGAAGACAAATAATGTAAACTTATTTCACTCTTTGAACTTCCATATTAATGCTTATTTGGCAAGATGGAATATTTTAATACCCCAAAAGTGGTACACAAGTCATTAATTCTTCCTTCCTTAAGACAAGAGTAGATACCATGTTCAAATTCCACCTCACAGGCAGCTCCTAAGCAACTTCTCCAACAATATTTGAAATTAAAGAAAAAAACCAACCACAAAACAAACAACTAATTAAGCAAGCAGAAAAGACCCATATAAAAATAGCCTATGCACACAGAATAGAGCAGAAGGCCTGTAAAATTGCCATGACAATTGATTACTTCGGGTAAAGTTTGCTTACTCACCTTTTACCATGGTGATTGAGGAAAATAAAATTTTAAAGTGTATGCAAGAAAGAACAAGGAAGACTTTACAAGCATTGATAAATAAGAAATGTATGCAGCTACACATGGGAATACTTTTCTCTAGAGTCACAGGCTCCCTATCAAAGCTGCATCAAAATTGGAGAGTTGAGAAGAAACACACAGCAACAATAACAAAGCTTGAATTGCAATGGGACAGCCAGTTACATGAAAACTGCTGCATTCCTTTTGGAGATAACCCTAACCAGATCTTTATCTTACAAAAACAGGTCAGAACCTACAAGTAGTAAGAGCCACCTGCTTGAGGTGCACGTACTAGGTTGGCTGCTTCTTTTGCTGGCCCAAACACCACCAACAAAATGTTTTGGTTCTCAATTCTTGCATCACAAGTTAAGTTTTGACAGTTTTGCATACCCCTCCAAAGGTCTGACTGAACTCTAGCCCTCTTAAACATTATAAAATTTAGGCCATGAGAGTTCAAATATTTCTAAACTGCAATCAACTTTAAAGTTTAAATAAATAATTGTATTTAAATATCAGTCAAGTTTCTTAAGAAATTAAACACTTCCATGCTCCATTACAACTGTCCTCAAGTTAAAATGTTGTGTTTTCCTCAAAAATAACTGACATTGTCTCATGGTTTTCAAAGTCACATGACTTCAGCTCCAGAAACTAGTTTTTGAACAATGTCTCTCCATATGAAGTTTACCAATAGAAAAATGCAAAGTAAGCTGTAGATTTAGCTCTGGTTTAGTTCTTAAAAGTTACTAGTTCGCCCCAATGCCATCAACACATCAGCGGGTAGACTGCCCCTGCCTGTTGCAAGCCAAATGATCCAGAAGAGATTTCTGAGAAGTTGAATATTCTCACTTAGTTCATCCTACCTTCAGAACAGATAGCACCCAAAACACCTACTCTTTTTGAAGTGTTCAATCACATCACAACAAAACATTTTTATCTTTTTTTTGCCCTCACATTTAAAAGAGTACACAGATATTTGAATATGTAGACATTTTCTACTTTGATATCAACACTAAAGCAATTAAGCTCTGAGTATTAGTATTTTTTTATTACAAAGGTTTTCATTCACTTATGTTCTCATCAACATTTTAACATGAAAAGCCCTATACAGTTAGATGAAAAAGTAAAATATAAGAAAATAAAATGCAGTCTTTGAAAGACCAAAGTATACATAGATATAAACAGAAGGATACATTACCATTTCTATCAGTAAAAATACAAGCTCACTTCAGAAACAGGTTCAGGTTTCTCTTCTGAACTGCTTTGTACAAACTGCAACTGTTACCCAGAAGTGCTTAAAATCTCTCTCCTCTGGAAGATTTAAAGGTTTGTTTGACTTCTCCTCCATGGCTCTCCAAACAAAAAGAACAAACCTCAAAATTAAGGAAGATTATGTCATTCAGCCAGCCCAGTGATGCCAGTGCAAGATTATTTCCTCCAGTGCATTTGCCAGTGCTTAATGTAGTCCATACTGTGTGTCCTAACACATTATGCAAATGACACACACATAAAAGAAAATGTCTGTCTCAAAGTGCATCCCTCCACAAACAGCCAATCTGTAATTAGCCATGTCCTCTACGGAGGCACCTCATTCACTCTCAGCAAAGCAGCAGCTGCTTGTAAAAAGAAATTTAGAACAAAAATAAGCTTACTACCTACACTCCCAAAGGTGTATGCTTATGGTCACAAGTCAAAGTCATAATCCAAACAGTTGTTTGTATTTTTCCAGAATGCCCATGCAGAACCTCTCATGCTCAGCACCAAGTACTTACAAACACGATTCCTGCCAGGCTCTCCCAAACACCAGATGAAAGCTGCAGGAACAGCTCCCAATGTTTCACTCAAATACTTTTTGAACTACAAATTTTCAGTGCAAAAATCAAGAACAGAAAATACAAAGCAGCAACATTTCCAGCTAAACACAATTCACTGATGCCATACAAAACAATAATAAGGGTACACCAATTCAGATAGATGCAGTAGTTCTAGCTCCCCAGTACAGACAAAGAGATTCAGAGCACAAAGCATAGAGTTGTGCCTGGCTTTTACTTCCCTACTACTGAATGAACCACTATCTAAACTGTAGTATCATCTCCCCAGAAGAGTTTCCTTCAAATCTAACAGCAATGATAAAACAGTGAATTCATTAAATTGTTTCACCATTACTAATGAAAGATAGTAAACAACAATTCAGGGAGTAGCTAGAGTCCCCACGTAACTGGAGTAAAGATTTGTTTCACCTTGGTTTAAGAAGAATTAACAGCACAACAGAGGAAGACTTCTCATTAAAAAATATTTATTTATTTATTTAAGATCTGTGTACATAAAACAGCTTATCCTACCTTGCAACTCTAAGATTAGGAACTTCCAAACTTAGAAAATGTGTTGAGTCTCTGATGTGAACACAGTCAAAGCCTATTTTATGTCGCTGTTCCAATCTGCCAGCTGCACTTACACTTTCAATGTATGTACTTACTACTTGGTACACAGAAGTGTCTTTGCAAAAATATTTAAAATGCCAAGACTTAAGATGGATTTGGACAGGAGAAATTCATAGTATTTGCATTAATCTACATTCCATATAATAAACAGGCAAAGCGTGACCTGATTATCCCCACTCATCAACCAACCTGAACTGACAGCATAACTCTCATCCACTGCTTATCTAGCATGCTTGGCACAACAAATTATTTAATATACATGCATTATCTCTTATGGTAGGCAGACAAACACTTCCTCTGTAGCAAGGCCCTAAATTCAAGGATCTGATTAGATGATTGGCTCCAATGCAACTGGAGTTGTACCTAACAGCTCAAACTGACTTCCTCAGTACTGTCAATACAGACTTTCAACACCAGATGAGAAACTTCGCTGCTTATACCAGGGCTAACTCCCGCTTTTTAAAAACAATGACCCCTGCTAACAACAGAAAATAAATCTATTTTCATAAGACTCGGAGGCTGTACATGTGCATATTCTAATCATAATCTACACAGAAAATACTTCTTTAAAAAAAATATATATATGTATCAGCTTTTACTCTTTTCAGAGCCCATATCACTCTGCCGAGCTACCATTTGGCCATACATCTACATAGACACCTTCACACATTCAAGAGGAACAAGATCACAAATGAATACAGTGCACAAGATGAAGTATCTTCTCTTCCCTAGCTTTTTTTTGTGCATGCAATTTCATACAACAGAAAAAAATAATGCCTGAAGTAGCAGATGGGTTATTTTCACATTTTAGCAATAGAAAAATATTAAAAGTAGTTTATGCAAGGGAAAAAGTTAACTCAGTGCTTTGATATTTGTTAAACCTGCAATTATTTTGTACCAACACATTTCAAGATATTCTTCAATACATCAGCCTTCTCTTGCAAAAATTGGAGTTTTTTCCAACAATTATTGAAGTGGTGCATTCAAAGATATTTTCAGGAAGCAAAAAATCACTTCAAAAACCGTAACACACAGCTACATTTGAAAGCAGATCCTTTGCTGCTTTAGATTGCTGCATATCAAATATGTAACATTTCACTATGGAAGAGGTCCACATTCTGTCAAATTATCTTAGGCTTACTCTGACATAAATGAGAGCAGAAGTCAGTGTTATGCTTGCATGATTAAACAGGATTTGACTCAAGCTTTTCAAATAGCTGCAACCACGACTCTGCGTAACACTGGTATTTATACCAATTTTATTCTCTGTTGGATGTAAGGTTTGTGCAGAATTCTCTATCACCATAAGCAATATATGCTTCTCATTACTAGTATTGTGTATTATTTTACATATAAAATCTTACAAATGCATTTCTCTCTTTAACATTATGGTTAAACCTTTTAGCCACTAAGTGTCAGGCATAGAAAAAGCACTGATCTCCAACACTACAGAGTTCCAGAACAGTTCACATGTTTGCAGGCATAATTACATAAAGACTGAAATGCAAGATCAAAATACTCTTCAGTGCTTGTGCCTGTATAGCAGAGAGACAGAACAGCTGGAAGTCACCACTCAAAGTTTATCAATGTCAGCTCAACCCAGTTGTTAAAATAGTAAACGATCTATTAATTATTGCTAGTGAGAACGCCAATCATTTTCTATTTTTAGTGTCATCATTGCCCTTCTCTGTTTCCTGGCCCTTCCAGCACAGGCTTCTCTTCAGTTTACACAGTTGTGCTCCCTGATAAAGCATAGGAATGAGGATATTATGGGTTTTTCTCACCTTTTCTGAAGTTGAGTATTTGTGGTTACAAAGCAAGTACTCAATAACTTTTCTTTTCTAGAAGTCTTTGGAAATGTATTCTTAACTACTGCCAAATACAGACACTCTTGGGAATCTCTAAAGACAATCAACTATTTGTAACAACTCAGCTGTTATGCAAAAAAAAAAAAGCCCCAAAACCCACTCCAAACGCCACATTCTTAAGGCAAATTTGCAGTGAAGTATTAGAAATCTGCAATAATTATCTATATGTGTATGTGCTCTAATGAGTTCCAGTAGAAAAATATCAAACACTTCGTATTCATACACTGAGGAAACAGTACTGTTTCCAGTAAAAATTTGGCTTTTAAAGCCAGACAAGCTGAGGTTATTTTTTCACCCTACAATTAACATTTTGAATCTAATTTTAATACAGATGAACAGGAACAGGAAACTATACCGCAAACAGATTTAGCAGCTCTTTTTAAAGTAAATGCAAAATAGTGATAATAGAAAAGCAAAAAAAGCACTTTCTGTTGTGCCTTTCTAAGTAGAGGGAAATTAAATTTACATTAATGAAGAAGCCAGTTCCAGCCTCGAATCTGGACAGGCCTGTAGATGGGATGTTGTGACTGAAGTAGTACTGCCTGTGCCTCGGCAGGGCTTAATCACTGCAGCAAAACACTGCTACAACCTGACAAAACAGAAATAGTATATGCCTATTAATCTAAAAGCCAGAAAGAACATGCTCTCACTTATCTGTCTTTACGAAAGTAAGCTCAGCAATTCTTTGCAAATGTGTGTCAGATTTCAAAAGGAATGGCAAACAGCCCTGAGAGTCCCTGGCCCTCTCTGCCAGCTCGTCCAAGAGCCCCGAATACGCGATCTGTCCCTTTGAACAGGCGCTGTATGTTCAGACAGGAGCCCGTGTGAAGCCCGAATGTGCAATCTTTGCTCTCGACAATCGTTTCAGTGAAGGGGCTCCGAAGGAAGAAAGACCACCAGGTGCAGCATCAAAGTAAAAACAAAAAATGAAGTGAAAATAAAAAAAAAAAACACTAACTATGGCAAGGCATAACCAAATGGAATATAATACAAGAGTAGACAGGCATCCAAAACAAAAAACAACTATCAACCATGACATGCATTACCTAAAGGAGTCAAATCACACTTCCACTTCTGCCACCTCTCTATGCAAAGATACACAGAACTAACAGCTTCTCAGTCAGACGTTCCCCTTCTTTGCCTGACATTGATCTTGAAGCCAGAGGACAAATTTTTCAGTCCTTGATCAAACCTTGGTGATTATAGTTGTACATTTTCAAAACCTTAAACTGTCTGGAAATCCCAATTTCTGTTGTAATTCTCTTGTGATGAATGATGAACACGGGCTATGCTAGGAGCCTTCCTTGTGACAACCTGCTGTGCGTATAGGTCTACAGCTAAATATTGTATGTAGATGAGTTAACATTGCATTACAATGCAAATGTCATATGGGATACAGTGTGCCAAAACCATAAATCATTTTTCAAACCTGCTAACACCTTGCTTATCAGTATCAGCACACAATAAAACCCTGAAACTGCAGCAACTTTTTGAAAACTTAAAATTCCTTTTTTATAGTGCTTCATTAAAGGTTTTTCAATTTTTTTTAACAGAAAAGTGTTTTTTACTGTTCAATACAGGACTTCAGTAGTGTGATTTGTTCACATATAGCAGCACAAGTAGCGCACACAGTAACTGTTCCCTCAACTGAACTGAGACAGCAGATCCCAAGCCACAAATTCTCACTCTCTCTTGGCATTTTACACAGATTTTACAAAAGTTGTAAGAAAATAAGCTGTACTTTAAGCCATGCAGCAATATGTGTACTAAAGTTACTGAGAAAGCATTGCAATCTTGATTAGGTATTCATGAGGGCTATCGACATTCAAGCAAAGATTGTCAGGTCTGCTGTGATTAATGCAACCATCGGCGTAAGTGCATGTTTTCTACCAGTTACATTTTAACTGCAACACAGAAGTATCAGGCAGAACAATAGGCAGAGCAGTCCATTTTGCAATTCCATACCTATCAGTAGTCTCCAAATAGACAACTTTTAACATTATGAGCTCGAAAAGTGCCACAGCCTTGTTAAGGTCTACAACAGTAGGGAGAGGCTATTCACAAGTGCTAGTGCCAAAAGACAAGAAGTCTCAACACAACAGAACTTAAAAGCAGACTTTCATTTCTAAACTTAAGACATTTGCTTTCCCTCCCTCTTCCCACACTATTTGAGTACTAAAGGACACATTCTCAAAAAACGACCTTGTTTTCAGCTATACTTTTTAAAAGGACATCAGTAAGAACACAGCATTACTAAATCTACATATAATTTAAGAATCATAATTTATAACTAAGTGATAGATTTGGCAACTTTTTTTCTTGCTTAAGACTCACTTTTTGTCCTCATCTAACCCACCTGCCTTAAGAGACTGTGAATCCTTTAATTGAGACAATAGCAGTAAAGAAAATCTTACAATACCATATGTGCCACTTTTAAACCAAGGCAAAAGGGTGAACTGAGGATAGCAGTAAACTAAAAACTAGCATCTTTAAAAAAAAAACACAACACAACCAAAATCAAAAAACCACAACCCAAGGAAACCACCACCAACACAAAAACCACCCACACTTTCTGTAGGTAGCTCTGTAGGTTTAAAATCACTTTACTATATTTCAATTCAGCAAACAAGGGGGAGGAATATCTATTTAAAGGACAAACACTTCACAGTAGGTTTAGGTCAGTTTCCCGTTTTTGGCACAACATGCTCTAACTCTGAGAAATACAAAAACAAGTTTGTCTTTGCAAATAAAGTTTAAGACAGATCTGGCAACAACTCCACTGAAGCTGTTATATGTGTTTTCTTGGAGCTGAAGTTACAGTTGTTCCACAGACATTTGCTTTCCATTAATTGGGAGTACAGAAGGAAGCACCAGACACGGCTCCGCATTAAAAAACTCTGTGCTGCGAGTCCCAACATGCAATGGTGCCACCATAGGGAATATATGAAGTTTTTAAACTAAACACACAGAGGAAGGTTCCACCAACAAATGCTATGTGACAGAAATACTTTCAATATAAGCCGCTGCATATACAGGCGGGAGGGCAGCAAGTTCTGGCTACAAGGAGACGGAGGCCAGGCCCGGATTTCTATTAAAAAAGCACCGGGGTTTGACCGTGACGGGGTGGGGGGAACGACGAAGCCGCAGCCCAGTGCCCCAGCG
>NW_009970726.1:2824372-2865989 GCF_000747805.2 Chaetura pelagica
GCCCCTGAGGCGTCGGCCTTCTCAGGGGGCGGGAGGGCCGGGTCCGCAAAGGGAATCATCTCAGGTTTTCTGCCAACACTCAGTGCTTCTGTTGCCGGCTCTCACCTGCACCTGGCGCGGCGGGACGGCAGCGGTCACGGCCTCTGGGACGGGGCCGAAGCCCCTTGGCCTGTGTGGAGGTTGGTTTTGTTGTCTCCGTGAAGGTGGTAAACGGAAACATGTTCGATGCTTCATCTATCGTTATAGGAACGTGTTATTTTTTTGCTTTCCTAGAATGGTTATATTCAGTGTAGAGGCTGGGCAAGTAATGACTCTGAAAGGGCATGAAGAAAAGCAAAGCATTTCTAAGAAATGCTGAAGGTTTTCAGTGACGTGAAATGCCGTGTCTTGTTTGTGCTCTCAAAGCAATAATAAAGGTGGTGGGTTTTTTACTACATGGAGTGATACCCGAAAAGATATGGCTGGCCTGGTTATCCATCACTTGCAGCAGCAGGATGGAATGTTGGTATCCAGAGAAGTGACAAAAGAGCTTACATCTGGTAGCTGGAGGAAAAGTCTCCAGGTCCAAATGCTGATTCTTGTCAAGCAAGGTCACATCTGTGAGTTTAAAAGGGTGTTACAGCCTGAGGCCTGTCACACTGATTTAGGTACTTAACAAAAATTCTGTCTGCTGCCATGGATTTCAGTAGGCGTTTATACACTTAAAAACCTGTGGTAGTTTCTGAAAAATTTGAGTTCCTCATTAATTTCTGATGTGAAAGACTACTTTGTGGCTGAACCTGACCTGAATCAGAGATTATATATGCATATTTTAAATAAGCACACTGCTGTCCAGCTGGCAATCCACACGATGGTTCTGTCCAGTTCCCTAATTGTTTCTCACTGTCATACAATATTTAAAGATTTATTTGCCTTCCAGTCCCTGAGCCAACTGTTTTAATATTGTCTGGTCCATGGTTGTCAAGAAGCTGAAAAGACCAGAATTAAAATCACTTGAAATTTTTGAAGAGTAGAGAAGAGGAACAGTCGGGAAACTTTTCCTGTTTAGAAGCTGTTATCAAGCAGAACCAGTAAGTGTAGCTGTGTACTTGCCTGCTTAGTGCTCTCCTGCACTGTAGTCATCCTGTCAATCCACAGAACATTATAAATAATCCATGATGTCTCTAAAATCAGTTTTGTGTATTCATAATAATCACGTTTTCTATACCAGCCACAGTACTTCAAATCTAAATTAGCATCATAACTAATATCCACGTAGAAGTTGCTGTATTTATACAATGTCTCAGAGAGACTAAACCACCAGTAGCCTCTGAGTGATCATTTAGCATCTATCAGGTCTCTATTTAATAATCAGCACAGCTACATCAGCACAGTGACAAATCTTCCATTTTTACTTTTCTTACATTGCCAATCCACTTCTCTAGCTTTAGCTTTCAAATTATAACAAGGAGATTAAAATATCACAGAGGAAAATGTGATTCTAGAATCACAAATTACTTCATAGCTAGATTGGGGAAATAGATCTTATTATTAACTCTGAAAAGGTTCTATTTGTGTAATTATCAAAAGAATATTTACACCAGCAAATCTTTCTTAAACTGTGTACTTAATTTTCTTCCTCTTAATCACAGTGTTCAGTTTTGCTGTGGCAGATGTTTTTGTTTGAGGCAGTGGGGTGTTTTTTGGACTCCATATATAAGGCTATGTTGCTGTTACTTTTCACTCTAAATATGGTGTCGTAGAGAAAAACCTAAAGAAGGAGCCAAGCTTTCAGAAACATGCTTGTTATCTCAGATTCATAACATGCAAGTAAAACCTCAGAGTCTTGAAAGTGATTTAATAAACGAGGTTGCAGAATCAGAATTAGGGTAACTGAGAGCTATAATTTCACTTTCTCACCTTCCAGTCTGAAGGTGTTGACACATACTCACTTAGCAGACAGCTGCAGCAGCTTAAAGTGTTAGCACCATCCTACTGTTTATTATCACTCCTTGCTAAAGAGTATCATCCCCACAGGAAAGCTAGTGCAGACATCTTTGAGCACATCTCAGGCACTTCAGTGCAAAGTCTAGCAGCTGAATTTAAATTGCTGAGGTTGACAGAGCTAAGCCTGCACTGCAATACAGGCTCTTTTCTGGTGTGCTTTTTTCTGCCCTTTCTGCTGGGTCAGTGGTGGCACAACTATGTGGCTCTGTCATCTTAAATTATCATCTGCTAAATGAACATGTTGACATCTTGAGAATATAGAAATTGTAGAGGCTAAATTGTGGACATCAAAATTCACTTGGCCAGGTAGACTGGAGGATTGTAATTCATTACATTAAATACATTTTAGGTACCTGCCTTCTTACCACATAGTCCTTAACATCTACCTCTAGCACAACCCAGGGGCATGCCTTTCTCGCACATGCACAGGTTTAGACATCTAACCTATGCCCAGCCCACTTCCAAGTAACTTGTTTCCCAAGAAGTTATGTTGTCCCTGCCATCCTGGAGGCTCTCTCTTTTCTCACCACCTCCAGCCCACCATGTGTCAGACCTGAGGTGCTACAAGTAGTGAGGAGGCTCAGTCATAGCCAGTCGCAAATGTCCTACCTGTGAGAGAACATGAGTGGAGAGAAACAGAAGTTAAAGTGAGAGCAGGTTTCTTACAGGATTTTTTATGTTAGATTACTGTGGAGTTACCTGGGTAGGGTAGATTAGATAGGCAGTAGTGAGATATAGGAGTCAATCTTGAGTATTTTGTGCTGGGATAAGAAGACTAGAAAGTCTGAAAACAAGAGAAGGTGTGAGGTTAAAAGGGCCTGAGTTTGGGAATGAAAGGAAGAGTGAGTGGGAGGAGATATGCCTTTAGGCAAGTAGATGTTTGTGCTGATGTTTGCTCTCAGAAGTCACCATAGACCCCAGCTACTTAAATCTCACAGTCAGGGCCTGCTTTGAGAGGTTCAGGCTGAACATTGACACCTCTGCAGTCTCCTCTGTTCTGGAAGTAATGAATGCTCTATCCTACCAGAAGTGTTTGCAAACACTGCTGTGAGCACCCTGGCTACAGACTTTTCAGTGCATGGCCAGAGCATTGATTGGCATAAGTCTAACAGCTTTTCTGCTCCCAAGGATCTTGACAGGTGCCCTGCATGTTACAGCAATCATCAACCACCTCTGCTGTTATGAGTCTGGGTTTTTTTATGTTTTGGTGGGTTTGGGGCACTGGTGTAGCAGCACCAACAGCCAACTTGATATTCCATGAAGAAATATGAAATTGTTCAAACCTGCAGGAATTTACCATAATCTAGCCAGAGACAGAAACAATTTCAAGTATAATTCAGTGAGCCCAAGGGAATGAGTTGCAGCATAAAATTTGAGCAAGCAGGATTATGGCTAGGAGGAGCCCAGCACAGCTCACTTTACTTTTAACTTGGGTTCCTAGCAATGAAAATCTACTGAAACACTCTGAAACCATAAGCAAAGTAAAATTTTTTTTTTTCCATGTTTTGCTGTTGGAAACTATCGCTGTGGAATAACAACTTGTTTCTGAAAATGCCATGCATGTTTACAGCAAGATTTCCTAATTTTGTAAAGGTCTAGCGGAAAAAAAGTATCACTCCCATCTCTTCTGCATTCACTTCAATTATCTACATTCTTTCATTTGTTTTAAATTAGAGGAGCCAGAGTCTAACAGATAAAGTCATCAGCCTCAGTTCTGCTGAGGGTTTATTCATTTTAGGTCAAACAGTGTTAACTTGTTTTAGAAAGCCAGCAGGGACTATTAGATGTGCAGCGTTTTCCCTCAGAAACCCTCCCCTCCCACACACGGAGTTTAAAAGAGTTCAACACAATAAATATCTGATCTATTTAAAACTGGCTGTGACAGAAAAGGTTTAAGTGCTCGAACGGTGAAGTGAAGTTACTGTTTGGGTTACCTTAGCTCCTCTACTGAAATAACAGCTCTGTGTTCGGTTCTGTGCTGCCGAATGGGAGGTGATAAATCAGCCCTGTTTTGTACAATGTTTAGTTTGACTACTGAACTGACAATTTAGGTGGAAGTAGCTGGTAATGAATTGACAGCAGCGTTATCACTTTCTCCTTGCTTTATCACCTAATCAGCAGCTTAATCCACTGATTAGAAAAAATATGTTTCAATAGCACAGAGGTGCTAACAGCCATTTCCAAAAGTCAAGCTACCCATCCTGCGTTTCTTTTGACTATCCACAGCTTCCCTCTAGGTGAACAAGTGTGACAGCTTTCTTCTGAGCCCTGCCATTTAACAGATCATCTTCTATAGTTGGAGCTGGATCAGTATAGCTTTTGGGCAGTAAGAAAAAGCTCAGCAGTAAAAATGATGTATTTATATCATGTGAATATATTGATTTCATCAGAACTCTCCCTCCTTCCAACAATGACGTGCTCCACCCAAAGGCAATGGATCAGTTCCTGCTTTCTTATTTTGCCTCCTCGGTCCAAAGAGCTTTTACTTCACTTGGAGCTCATCAGATCCTCAATACTAGATGCCCTGTAGAAACCAGGTACTCAGCTCTTACTGGCTTCTAAACCTGACTCCATGAGCTGCTACTTACGCTGACCAGCCGCTGCTCAGCTCTCTTTTCACTGGAGAGAGAGACACAAGAGATGCTCTCTGGGACAGCAGAAGCCATCTAAAGGCCAGAAGGTCTCTAAACCTGTAAGCTGATTACTGTTTATGGGGATGAGGCTCTGAAAGTGATATTACACCTTTTTTTTTTTTCCTTTTCTTTTTCTCTTTTTTTTTTTTTTTTTTTTTTCCCACTGCTTTCCACCAGCCATCTTCCTGCTGTGGCTTTTGAAAAGTGACATAAAAAATGGGGAGACTGTGTCCAGGAAAGCACGACCCCCTCAACAGAAAATCTGTGAGGCAAGCTAGATTCTATTTATGTCTGTAAGGTATGAATTTTCCAGAAGAGGGTGGATTAGGAATATGCTTGGTGTTTTAAGAGAGCTAAACTCTCAGCATAGCTTCCTGGAATGATATTATAGTAGAAGTATTATGAATTCCCCAGCAAGCTACATCCTGCTTTGACAGAAAGGATTGTATATGAATGCTGCTTTCAAGGAGAATAAAATATTGGATTCATTCTTTTTCAGTGTTTTACAAAACCTTTGAAAAAAATGTCAAATGCTACAGAAAGTGCTGGCTGATCAGAGTTAGAGAAGTGATTCTGCTCCAGTTTTAGGGACTGAGAGAGACAACTGAAAATCAGGGACATGTGGGGTTGGGTTCAGGTTCCAAGTGGCTCATTGGCCTGTATGGGAAAAAAAAAAATCACCATAGAAATCCAGCCCTATAAATTACTGCTACTAATAAACAGAAATGTTCATTAATTCTCTGTAAACAGGCTACAGTGTCCAACTATGAAAACTGTAGCATATAAAGAAGAAATACGCTTTTGAACTGACTAAAGAAAGCATTGAATGTAACATATTTCTAGTGTGACTAAATTAATTGTTGGCACCCTCCAACAGCTCATCCCTGTTCAGCAGTGGACTTAGAACTGCAAATCTAGACAAAATTCAATCCAGAAATCTGATCAGCAATAACATAATGCTGGGAGAAGTCAAAACGAAAGTAATGAGCTGAGGAACAAAGCCACGTTTACAGAATATTTTCAGCCCAGTCTTCTTCTGAGACATCCTCAGATGTTGATTTCAGAACTGCTTTGCCAGAAGAAAGCAGCAGCCAAATGTTTTAACTCATTAGATGTACTTGAACTCTTCGCTGCAGTATTGTGCTGTTTCACAGGCATCAGACTCCAAATGGCTCCATGTGGATGCAAAGTATGTCCATACAAAGGTCATTTTCAGGGTTAGACCAAAGCATTACAAGGCAGGCAAGGGGAAATAGTCCAAACTAATTTAATTCTCAAGGTGGTTGTTAAGCCCTAAGCAAAATACAAAACAAACTCTGAGCACAGTAATGCAAAGTATTTTTCCCTAGAGTCTAAGGACAGGGCTTAATCTTTTTGATACAGTAAGAATGATCTTTCCTTTTGATCAGATGGGGGTGGACTGTTAGATTTTGGGACTATACAACTGCCTGAGGTGAGGGCCACAAATATTATACAACTAATATATAGGTACTAGCCTTAATAGCTGAGTTTGATTAATACCAAAAAAAAATAAAAATCTAAAGGGAAAACTTTCTTTCTTGGTATGCAGTATTCCTCTTTGCTCCTCACATTCCCAGACCTGTAGGACCAGCTGCAGGAGAAACAGGTTCTGTTCCATTTGTGATGTGTCAAGCTCCTTTTTTGGAGGCATCCTTAACTTTTAGAGAAATCTTGATGAAAGCCAGAGAAAAAGCAAAGATTTGCACCAGTCATTATTTGTCAAACTTCTCTGTTCACCAAAATTTTTTTGCTCTGTTGATAGCTTCTATGTTTATAAAATCTGCTCTCTCAAGCTTACCGCTTTTCTTTTACAAAGGAACAGTTGTTAAAACACTGCCAGCACGATAATTTTCTTAAAATTTAGTCATATTACCTTTTGAACTGTGTGATACTTCCAAAGCACAAAAGAGTTAAAGAAAAATAAACAGATTACTGCAACTTTCTGCATTTCAAAACCGAGGTAAATAACAGCTGTGCAGAGCTCAAGTCCCCTTCCAAGAGTTAGCTGCTTAAGGAAGGGGATGAACTGAGTGGAGGCACTGCAGCAGTCATCTTTTGGCTTTTCCTCATGCAAGATGTTTTCTGACTCGGGCTTGGTGGAGTACGTTCCTCTTGATCATGACAATATTGTTCTTACAAAAACAAAAACTAGGGCAGAGGGTGAGGCATGCTGCTTGGATCACTGGGAGAGGATGGTTCTGGGCAACTAGTGGCATTTCTGGGCAAGGTGATTGTGCTGCTCTGTGGTATTCCTCCTCACAGCACCCTGTGCAAAAGCATTGCTGGAATACCTTTTCACTGTCAAAAGTGGCACTCGCTGCAGAGCAGGCTGGCAGGCTGCTCTTAACTGTGTCAGGGCTCACTTAGAATCACAGAATGCTTTGGGTTGGAAAGGGTCTTAAAAATCATCTAGTTCAAATCCCCCTGCATGGGCAGGGACACCTTCCACTAGACCAGGTTGCTCAAAGCCCCATCCAACCTGGCCTTGAACACTTTCAGGGAGGGCCATCCACAACTTCCCTGGGCAACCTGGGCCAGTGTCTCACCACCCTCATAGTGAAGAATTTCATTGTAATATCTGACCTAAATCTACCATTGTCCAGTTTAAAGCCATTACCCCTTGTCCTCTTGCTACAAACCCTTGTAAAACGTCCCTCCCCAGCTTTCCTTTAAGCCCCCTTCAGGTACTGGAGGGCTGCTATAAGGTCTCCCCAGCACCTTCTCTTATGCAGGCTGAATAAACCCAACTTTCTCAGCCTGCTTTGCAGGTGCTACAGCCCTCTTGTTGCTCTTCAACAGACAGCAGATCCACTTAGTAGCTAAACATTTGAGTCCTACTCTGATAAATGCCAGAGCTTTGTTCTAGTCATCTACAGTCTAGACTTGTAGTCTTTACTCATTTTATATTAGCTTCCTCCAAGCTTTTTCAGCTTCTGCTCATGCAATTTCCATTGACTATGCATAACATACATGCAGAATCTAAATGTTCCTTAGCGTATTGACTGGAAATATTTTAATTAAATGCATCTCATACTCACTCTCTTCTTCTGGCTTTTAATGAAAAGGCTTGCTTTTGGTTCCAATTTAGAGCAGGAGCACTGCTGAAATATTGAAAACGTTAATGGATTAGCATAGTGCATGCTGGGTACTCTCAAAAATATGAATGTCTTATTCACATTCAGTTTAGCTCACTGTGAAGATAAGAATTAGGGGCTCTTGTTGCAGATAAAGGTGGTCCAGCATGGCACCTCCAGGTGCAAGCAAACCCTTACAAATCTGGCTGCACTAGGACTCTCTTTCTGGGCAAACTGGGAGCCTAATGACACAACCATAAGACAAAGGAAATTTTCTGCCTGGCTTGTGCTCTCCAAGGGCACTAGACACTGAGGATGGTATTCGTGACACCTGATTTACCCATCTATAAATTATTCATTTGATCTAAGCTAATCAGCTTGGCTCTCTCAATAGTCAATGATGAGACAGAGAAGCTGACCAGACGTGTTCATACCACTCTTTAAGAAGGCTTGCATCAACTTCTTAGGGTTTTTACTTCACTGACTTCTGGGAGAGCCCAGGCTACTGTAACTGTAGTGTTGTAGTATTAGCTCATTTGCTTTTTGTCCACCCTTGTATTGTGAGAATTGCAATAAAAGTAACATGTTATTTCTGTATATAAACCAGCGTCCCTTTGATGACTAGCAGGGGACAGCTGTGCAATTCCTCTCTGTATCACCCCACACATGCAAGTGTTAATTATTTCTATATTAAGAAATAGTATGACATAATATTAAGGCTTTCATCCAAGTGTGTAGGGGGAATTTTCTCCTGGTAGCATTGCTCTTAACCAAGTATATCAACTGAGACATTTAAATTATGCTAATTGGTTATTTCCTAATTCTTTGGCTTATCACTTTATATATTGTCATACTATTTTGTGGGGTGAGAGCAACAGTGTGACTGTGCTGCAGGATCTGTATTACTAGAGATTTGCTTTTCATAAGGAAGGATTTTTTACTCTGAGCAAGGCACCAGGACTTGTATTTTGAAAGCTTCTGTAAAAGAAAATATAGATTTTCAGTTTGGTTTCATTCATCATGTTACAGAATTTAGCAGTCTGTCTGTTGCAGACTATCTCTGGAATGGTTGTGACTCTGGAAACAAAATGCAACTCTGGAAACAAAGTGCATGTAATTTTCATTGATGTAGAAGCTGGGTCCATTTATTAGTAATAAATAATTGAGTGGTGGTGTCTACTATCATAAGAAATTATTAGAAGATCTGTTCAAAACTGACTTGTAAGTCCAGAGAAAGGTAAAATATTGAGACATGATGTAATCGACCTCTCTTGAGGTGAAGAGTTAAGCATCATGTGCTATGTGCCAAATGCATTAAAACTTAATTAAAATCTTGTCTTTTTCACAATATACACTCTCACAGGGTTGGGGTTTTTTCATTCGTTGGAGTTTGGTTCTTTGTGTCAGCCTCATAGAAAGCTTTTCAATGCAGATATTCTCTAAATGATTCTGTAGCAAGGAGTGACTAAATCCTTATCTTGTTTGCTGCTGGACAAGATAGTAGTTGGAGGTGTGTCCCTTTCATGGAACTGGGACTAAGAACCAAAGCCCCTCTACACCAGATTATTTTTCAGTCCTTGTGGCTGTAAAGATCAGCCTTCAGTGTGTGACTGAGCTGAGACCACTGCAATTACTCTCCTCATGCTGCCAGCAAAGTGTGAAACAAGAACTTTGTTATCCAAGAGCTGCCACGTTCATCACAGCTGGGGTGTTAATTCAGAAAGCAAATACAAATCAGGGTGTTACCAGTACATCTACCTTAAGGGTGAGTGTATGGAAAGGTACACCAGAGGTGTAAGGTGATGTTGCCAAATTTTTGCACTAAAGGGGAATAAAAGTACTTTTGGAAAGATGTCACTGTGATAAAAAATAGACTTAGTTTTGTGAGTGTTAGCACTGCAGAAACTATTATTCAGAGATCCATCTGACACATGCAAAAAACATTTGGCAGTGGGAAAGGCCTTCAGGAGAAACCGTCATATTTCAAAAGGTGCCAGAATGTGTAAGTAGTTGGGTGCAGCCTCTGTGGATCACTTGGTAGCACCTCCTGCAAAGTGCTCCCAAGCCTGTGCATCTCTCACTGTATGTTGTCCTTTATTCACTTGCCTTTGGTGTCAAGAAACAGAATGCCATGAGCTCTTGAGTACCAAAATTACAGCTACACACTTTCTCATTCTGTAACATTCTAGTTCCCCTGTAACAGCTGCTGGAATGGAGCAGTGCTGGGAGAGAGTCCTGCAGCCCACCAACACCCAAGAAGTACAAATGCAGCATGAGGGCTGAAAGATAATCTGTATTGGATATTGATATTTTTTTCAACATATGAAATAATTAATGTAGTGCTGAATATACTGTATATTTTCCTTTGACATTGTAAGAAACGCCTTTTTCAGCTTTCTGTGAGATTGACATCAAAATGTTCCTGTGTCACAAGACCTTCAAACCCCACATTGTCTTTATTTTAAGACACTTCATCTTGATTAGCAGGATTTCTAGAAGTATAACTATGTCAATGAAGTAAAACAAACCAGCAAGCCATCTCACACACCCTTATATTAGCCTGTGGGCACATCAGGCCACATCACTCCTTTCATGAAGCTATAGTGGTGTGATTACCATTATAAAGACCTTAGGGCCTTTGGGATATTAATAGCATGTTAGATATCCTACCCTATGTTCATTATGAACTTCAGAGGTTTTTCATAATTTTCCTTTTTCATGGAGAAAAACCCTAGAAGCCAATTTCTAGTCACCTAACTGGTCATACACATAACCCCTAATTAGAGATTTTGTATTCAGTGGCTGACACTCACAATATTTATTTTACCCACTGTATAACTGGCTGGAAGTACATGGCTCCATATTTATTTCAGGCTAAAAGCATGCAAGTGTTTAGCACTGAACCAGAAGAGTATCTTTTCCTGTTTTACCTCCAAAGTAGTTCTCTCATGAAGTTCTATTCCTAAACTAGCACATAGATGTCACTTAGAGACAGGTTGTAATGGGAAACATTTGCTTTTCGACTAGATCAGTGCATTTAAATGGATCTGTGATGAGATGCAGCTGTAGGGTGGAGGCTTTTTAAAAGCTGCACTTCTCAATGCCAAATACAATGAAATATGGATGACTTTCAGCTAACTTATTGTTGATCTTTATATGAGGGGAAATTTTGCAACATATTTGATACTGTGAAGCCGTACTGTGGAAAATCAAAAAAGATGTACAGTGATTGTGAAGATAAGCTGGATAAAGGGAGGAAGCAAAAGCTGGCAAAATAGGTAAAGTAAATGTGAAATGAGCTGGAAGCAACCAAAGATGAGTAACAAATTAGAAATGATAAAACTCTTAGCAAGTAAGAGATTAAAGTAGTGGAAAGTATAACAGATAGAAGGAGTAATAAGGCATAGTCAATAGAAGACTCAGTGCAAGCAGAATAACCATGACATAAGAATAAAATTATTTCAGAGAAAAACTGTAAAGCTGTACAAATTCAGAGCTAAGGAGGTTGGCCTGATTCTGAGCTGATGACTTACCAGCACAGGTAAAATTATACAGATATATTTTTGTTATACTCTACTTAATGCTCTTGACTTTAATTGTATTATTTACCTAAACTTACCTATTTAGATATGCAAGAAATCCTGAAAATAATTCAGATCAATCTTCTTGTTTCCCAAGTAATCTCCTTTTTCCCTCTGTATATCTACTACAGCCATTATTGGTTTATTTACCTAGTCTCTGACTTGAAGATGGGAAACTCTGAGGCATCTCCTGCCAATCCAGTGGTAGTTCAAAGAAAATAAAGTCTTTTGCCAGCTGGGAAATGCAACATCATGTGGAGTGCTCAGCTGAAAAAGAAATATAAAAAAAGCCCTGACCTGTTGTCCTCTTCACAAACTGTAGAAAATGAAAACAGTTCTGGAGGTAACAGAAGTTAAATACCTTTTATCAGATTCTTCAACTTACAGAAAGTTGTGTGTGTAATATGCAAAGAAGTCCTTGAAATACAACCCAGTTTGGGTTCAGCTTTTTTCAGCACTTCAACATGAAAAAATGCAGTGCAGTAGAATTCAGTTTGTAGGAAGAACATCTGTGTGTGGACAGAAGCAAGAGCTGTGTGGACTAATGCAGCTAATGGGATAACCCATAGGTTTACGTAACAGAAGGCTTGAAAAGTGTAAGTGGACAAGAAGGTCACTGGTAGCTTCTCTGAACTTGAATCGTCTCATTCATTGCTTTTCCAGGTGTTTTCACAACTGTACCAAAGCTGATGTTTTTTGGAAAGTAAGTGAAGCTGGACCAGGGGGCTTTGCTAAAGACACAACCATAAATGAACCATTTTCTTGGCCTGCTGCTTTTGAGAACTGGAAACTTGACTTCCTTATGTGAAAGAATAAACTTTTGGGTCCGGATGCTGATGGCATTAACTGTATGTGGAGCTGGCCTGTGTCTCACATGCAGCAAAGAGTGAACCATGACAGCAGAAGCTGTTTCTAGCAAGTAGATCAAGAAATTAGTGGGCTGTCTATGGCATCCTTGTTTCAGCAAGGCTGCATAAAACATTTTGCATTTTAAATTGCTTCAGCTCTGCCATCTAGGGGAGCTCAGCCCAACGGGGTATGTGGTAGAGGAAATAACAAGGAATCGGTCAAAAACAAAAGAGCAATTTGGCAGAAAAATCCTATGACAGTCCCCAGGTGGGGCTGCAACATGGGGAGGAGGAGAGCCTGTGGGGGACTCCTCTGGTTGTGCTAGCAGGCTTGAGCTCTAGCATTACCACAACACAGAAAAATGATCAGTTAGAGTCACATTAGCATTTCAACCTGACCATAATGAGGAGAGTACAGTGCAGCTGCAGGTTTGGCAGTCCTGCCTGAACAGACCTGAAACAAGGCATGTTCTTTCATTTCAAAATAAGAGAAACTGAGACCAAAACCATCTTTCAAAACCATCTAGTTGTCCCTTTCCAATTTCAACTGGGTTGTTCCCAGCCCTCTGTTTTTTAGTGATATATCTGGTTTAATTTTAAATTACTCAAGAGATGGAGTTTCCACCACTTCCCGTGGGAAATTAGTCCATGGTCTGATAGACACGGCCAGGATATTTTCCTGATGTTCAACCTTCAGTGGTTTTCCTTTGTTCAGTTTAATCTCATTACTCCCAGTTATTCCCCATCGGTCAGTGCTAAGCTCTCAGCCCCTCTCTTTTGTGTTTACACTTTCACAGTTGGATACAGTTGTTGTTAGAAAAATCTGGTAGGCTCAATTATATATTATTCACCTTTTCAAATGCAGAGATAAAACAAAAAAAAATATGAGCAAAGGAGAGTACAAGTTAGTCTTAAAGGATGTTTTCCTGACTTAATCTACCTCCATTCACCAAACCTAGTCTAGACCTACTTAAGTTTTTTTTAGTATACAGTGGCAGGTGATCCCACACAAACCTACTACCTCTTTCCTACCTGTATCAGAACTCTGGAAACACAAGTTATACGAGGTGGGAATAATGGATGTGGGAAACCAAAATCACGATTCTATATTAAGAGGACACAGAAGCTAAAGAGTTTCAAGAAAATGTGTTTTGAGGAGTGGCATTAAAAAAGATTACCAAAAATATCTCAATGTGGGTGCTGCACTAGCTCGGCTTAGGAAATACCAGACAGCAGCATGGCAATTAATGCCAGGGAGACAAGACAAAATTTTCACTTGGAAAGAATATGACAAATCTGAAGTAGAAAGGCTGATGAATCATGAGCATGGAGAAAGCTGCTCAAATTGTATTTATGGTAAGATCCTCAGAGGCAAAGTACAGAGCGGGAAGAAAAGGTGATTGACTACAGCTATTTCTTGAATTTGCAGAAATGCTGAAAAGAGAATGAGGACCCAGAACACTCCGTAAGAAAGATTAAGGATGTGGAAGCTAAAATAGAACTGTGGAAGCTAAAATAGAATTGTGGAAGCCAAATGAAAGAATGAAGAATAACCTGAGCAAATCTCTTGAAAGCAGGAGGCAGATCAGAGGAGGGAGAAGTAGTATTAGCTAGAAAGAAATAAATAGAGGGGTTTGTGGGACCTATAAGGAATATCTGGGCTTTCTGGAAGCTTGCCCTGAAATGCAGCATCAATGGAACAGTCTGTTCCTTCTTAGCCTTCATAAGGAAGCTGCTGAGAGAGATGCACTACTCCTTCTCCTTCCCACACAAGCTCTTGACTTTAAAATACCACAGTTTTACAAGTAACAGTTTAAAATATTTTTTAAGTGACCGTTTAAAATTAGAATGATAGACTCATCTTACCTCCAGTTCTGAACTTCATGGAGGTCATGAGCTAAGCACCCTGATTCAGTGGAGCACAGGTGGCAGAAGCAAAATCAGGGAAGATCTAGGTCCAAAGTGAAGAAGAAAAACTACGAGCAATGACTGTAAATGTGTCGCTCAAGGAGCAGAACCACAGCAAGGAGGAGAGAGCACCTGGCTACTGGAGCCAAGGACAGGTTTCTTTAGGTGGGAGAGACTGCAGTATCCTTGGGAAGCATTGCTCCTTGCACCTGCAATACGCTATTTTCTCTTTCACAGTGAATCCACTAAGAAAGCAACAAGAGAACATCATTTTTACCAGGGATAATGACTGTAACTCAGTGGCATTGACATTATCACAGGCTGCCCAGATAGCACATGCACAAGCTCTGAGCTTTTGTCCTTTGCACACAACTGAAAACATAAGGAACATTCAGATACCAAGTAGGACAAAAAAACAGTTGTTAGAGGCTGAGGCTTAGCTACTCTGGGACACTGCATTGCCTTCCAGCCCATCTGGACTGCAGCGAGGTGTGGAAGGAGATTCTCTGGCATATCTTCATGAGCTAAGTGTAAAGTTATTGTTGTTATGTGATGGACTAGTGATAGAAACTGGGTGAACTCATCTGGAGACAGCAGAATCTCCTTTCAGCTAGCTCAATCCAGATAACACCCAATACAGAGATAGACCCTAGCCAGAGACATTCAAGCCCAAATATATACTTTACAGAATGTTACCTACAGCAAGAGAGGCTGTCAGATTTAAACATTTAACATTCAGAATCTGAATGTCTTACACATTTTAAAATATGTTTAAAAAGAAAGCTTCTCTACAATCTCCTTTTTTTCCCTTATCCTTTTTGCTCATTGGGCAGATTGTAGGGTGGAGAATGGTACATTTTTGCTTTGACTTTCTGCAGCATGGAACAAGCTGAAGGGACTGGTGGCTGTCTGGGATTGCTAGCTCTCCAGGTCTCAGGCAGGAGTATAGAAAGGTTGCAAAATGGCAAATATTGTACAGGCCAGAATCTAGTGTTCTTTTTTTAATTCTGCATTTTGCAGTGACTCCACCTAAGCCATTTGTCTAGATATTATTTGGCTGGGCTATCGTGGCATGGAATGCAATTTCACTTAGTTATCCATTTTAAGGATCAGCTTTCAACTCAGAAAGATAAGAGAAATGTCAGGACAGAAAGCAAGAATCAGTGATTCCCAAGATGTCACATGCTTTGGTTTCTTGACTGAAATTTCTCAAATGAGAACCACCTGCTGCTGGTAGTAATGCAGCATCTCTTATTGGAAAGTCAAACGAGTCTGGGGGAAAAAAGCTACAAGAAAGAAATTCTGCCAGAAGCTTCAGCAGCAGTCCTGTGAGACCAGAAAGGAAGTACAGCAGATCCTCCAGAGTCTGAGAGCCCGGCAAAAGGCTGCTAGTTCCAGGGAAATTAAGACAAAGCAGATTTAAAAATGCCACAAAACATAAAGCAAGACAGTAAAAGAAATGCAGCGAGGGGGAAGGGGGTGGTATTAGGATGAGGCCAAGGTGCAGCAAGCAGAGTTGACATACTCGGGATGGGATCGAGCAGGTAAACCCCAGTGCAACTGGCCAGTGCTGTGACAAGGGCATCCCCTCAAGTTGCTGCTGCTGCTAAACAGGGCACTGCCATATGCAGTGCCACTGCTGGGTATGAAAAAGCATTAATACTATAGCTCCTATAGCAGTTTGTTTTAATTTGTTGTGGCACAGCCCTTTATAGCTTGCAAGTGGAGCTGATACATATGTCTAAAATCAGGGCTGTAACTTCTCAGTTTTTGAAACAGAAAATCTAAGGCTGTGTGCCTGCTCACATCACATATTTATGTTGTGAAAGCCAGCCTAGAAATGTCTGCAAAGGGCCAGCTTGTAACACTCTTATCTGGAGTAGCACTTTGCTCTTGGATGTCACTACAGTTGGCTGTACACTCGATTAGATGAACTTCCACATTGTTCAAGAACAATTTGAAAATATAAATAATAGAAGAAAAGGTAATAGCCAGAAAGGAGAGGGGTAGAATCTGGCTTTTGAGTGATATGCAGTATTTGGGTGGGAGGTGCTGAAAACATGCAACTGTTGCTTTCAAATTTGATTGCAATGGAAGTTAAAGTAATTGTAATTAACACAATATGAAAGCTCAGATGGAGTGGCCGGGCATAAATGGAGCCTGTGGTTAGTTTACACATCTATCAGGCTGACCTCTCATAAATCAGGGTCAGGAAACAATGAGAGGGCAGGCGAGTGTTTGTGCTGTTGTTTGCTGACTGGCTGTTCGAAGGAATGCTGCAAGAATGTGCCAAGAATCTGGCTTTGTCAGGAAGAAAAAAGTTGTTTTTTAAAAGACTGACAGATGTCTAGAGACAAGGGTGAAGAAGACTGAAACCAGAAACAGGACTTCTGGATGTTTCTCCAGGTGTTGCAAATAATTAAAAATAGTAGGAGAGGCACAAGGCAGGAGACTGTAACCCTGCACTACCTGACACCTGTGTGTGGAACCGGTACCAAGGGTGGGAGTGAGGTGGGGGTTATGGCACCTTGGCACCATGGAAGACTTGTGCAGGAGCCTGCTCAGTTCAGAGTCAGGGAAAGCAAACCTGGAGTTGCTGAGGGAACTGTCGATTGCCATGCAATGGGAGAAGCAGAGCAGGGCTGCAGTTCAGCATGTCCTGGCACTGCCACAGGAATCTGGGCCAGGAACTAAGATGAGGCACACTACTGTTATGGCCAGGGGGGCTCAGACAATGAAGGATATACTGTTAAAGCCAGTTGTTCTCACTTTAAGGCTGCCTTATTGTGCCATGAAATGTCACTGGAGCAAGAGAAAACAATTTCCTCGTTGCTGAAATCATTCAGCATTTAAATGGGAGCACTGTGATGTGCTGTGCATACCCAAGATGTATCATAAGAAGTAAGGTGACCGGACCTGCTGCGGAAAGCGCAGGGAAGGGCAAAAAGATATTTGGATGAGCGATCTGGGTGCCACCTTTGAAACAGACTGATTGGCAGGAGGGAAAGTGAGCATCCTTAGTCAAAATCAGACTTGTGAGGGTTCCCTTAACTGTAATTTCTAAGGTCATTAAGGTAGAGCTAATGAAGTACACTCAGTAGGCAGTCGAGCAAGAATCCTGTGACTGGCTTAGAATGCTGAACACAGAATTTCTGGTAGAGCTCTGGAAAATAACTGAAAATATGGGAAGTAGAAAGTACCTTAAAGTTGCAATATTATTACAAATGGGTAAAAAGACTGATTTTTTATTTTGAGCTGGTTTTCTATGCCCACATTTCTCCTAACAATCATTATTAGGGGTTGTAGGGCAGACGGGTGGACTTGATGATCTTGAAGGTCTTTTCCAACCTTGATAATTCTATTATTCTATGATTATAAGAATATTATACATAAATAAGAACTACTTTTTGTCTTTCACAAAGCAATTACTGCAGATGGTAAAACATGCCTAATTGCATATCTTAAAATTAAATTTTAGAGCAATTTCAATATTATGACTTTGCATTCAATTAACCAAGAAGAGTATTGGCAACTTCCCAGGATTTTTCACCTTGGTTGAACCTATAGACAGAAAAACAAATCACAAATGCTTGTTTTCCCAGATCAGTTAATTAGGAGACTTCTGAAAACAGCCCTGGTGAAAAGATTTTTGCAAAGTGTGTCAGGGCAGAGGTAAAAAAAAAAAAAAAAAAGCAGCCCAAATCCTTCCAACCCCTACATTCTTCAATAATTGTTTTTAAGTTTGCAGCTCTTTATCTGTTAGCTATTAGTTGTGTTATGGATAAATACAGTACTATCTACTGGGACACTGCATTTCCTTACGTAGCAAAAATGTCTGAAGGAGGGAAAGCAGCATTTCCTTTCAACAGCAGCAGAGGACGTTTGCCAGGCCTTGTTGCCTCAGTGTTTCAAGTATCTTGGTACTGTAATTTTGATTAAACCTAAACATGGAATTCACCTACTTCCTTGATATTCAAAATATTTCCCACCCACCCAATTATTTCAGTTGAAGCCATGGGCTGGCAAGGGAATGGTAAGTCAGGAATGGTATTTTTGGACTGTAAAATACACATTTATGGATCAACCTGGGGGCAAGAGCAAGAGTCAGCAGAGGATGAAAAAAACTGGTTCTGGGAAGAAGCTGAATAAAGGTAGCACTGGCAGTCAAGGAGGGCAGCAGAAACCCTCAGGAGAAGGGCAGGGAAGTTTTAAAAAGTTAACTTGATAACATTTTTTATTTAGAGCCTTTTGTCAGACTCCTACGTCTTTATGGTTTTGAACTATAATCCCATCTGTTCTAACATTGAGAGCTGAGCTTGGAAAATACCAGGAGGCCTCAGCAGGATGCTGGAGATGACACTGGTAGCTGCATGGCCATCTCTTCTCTGTCACAGGAGCCTCTCAGCCCTGAGGGATCACCATGCTTCTGGCCAGGCAGTCAGGCTGCTGCATAAACAGAGCCTATGACAGTCCTCATTCTCCCAACCCAATCCTTCAAAAAATGGCAGAGTAAAACACCACTAAGCCTGTCCTGGTTCAACCCTGGTCTGTTACACCAGAGGCTTAGCCAATACCTTGTACTTTGTGGCCACTCCTGCAATACATATAATAATTTTACATGGTTTAGTGCTTAGGCTGGGGAAGGTTTTATCTTCACAAGGTGGAAGATGCAGAGGTTCTGTCTGCTGTATCAGGCTAATCACTGTGTGCAGGTGTGGATGAAACTACGGCTTTCAGCAGGCCAGATTTGGCCCTGAGGAGCCTGTGAACTACAAAGCAGAAAAAAGCAGATGTGCTTTGCGTTGATTGTTATGATTCATAAACTAGATTTCATATTCTACTACTCTTTTTTTTCTTTTTTTTTTCCTTTTTTTTCCCCTCCCCACTAGAAATGGGACTTGCAAGTTTTTATTATGAACTTTGGGAAGTCCATGTAATGATGGCAGAGATGAGCTATGACATGCCTTTTTCTCCTCAGGTAATGAAGAATTTACCCAAACAGCTGTGATTCCACACTGGTGAATGAACATTTGGTGAGCCTCACAACAGACTGCACAACCACTTTTCTATGCTATTTAATAATATATTAAATGTTGTACCAAAAATTTAACTTCTTGTAGTTAACAATGGTACAAGCAGGCCTATTTTGGGGCCTATGCCATTATACTAAAGGAGGCTAAAAAACTGTTTGGAATTACATCCACATTGAAATGATACTGTTTGCATGCATACACCTGTACTAACTGAAGACCATCTTGCTAAGACTCAGTATGGACTTACACTGGGGCATGTGAGCAGCTGTGTTCAGTTGGTCTTTCTCTGTAGGAATGGGGCCCGTAGGCTGGAGCATTAGTTTGCTATTCAAATACAGAGAACACAGACTCCTTTAGTAGCTTTACACACAGTTTTCACCACCTATTTTGACTTCACAAAATGCTGTTGTCCTTCTGCATAAAACATTTTACGTCTCCAAGATGGCTGAAGCTGAGACAGTCTAAACACAGTTTGAGGGATGGAAAATAACCGTGGTAAGTCTGTGCCCAACCAAAGGCTTCAGATCAGCCCCAGGCAGGGCAATGACATGCCTTGACTTCCTTCTTCCCTTCTGCACAGGAAATGTGTTCTTATATTTTACTCTTTTTTTATAAATAAATGGGACATAATCAGGAAAACACTCACTAGTTTGGACTCCAGCTTGTGACCTGTGTGGGGAAAATATCAAAATATTTTGAGGCATATTTTGACTAGACTGCTGCAAGATATAACTGAGGCCTGATAGACTCAACTGTGTGCCAGACCTGACCTGGATATAAACCCTCTCCCGTGCTTGTCTGAGTACTGGAGCTAGAAAGACTGCAGCAAAGCAGAACATTTGTTGTGCTGATTTGCGTCTCAAGACCTGGATTCCTCCTCCAGGGCAGCTGCTGCTAAAGATCTAGGAGCAAATGAAACCACATTTGGGCCATGGTGGTGGCAGACAGAGCCCTCTCTCCAAGCCTTGCAAGCCAGGTAGCTTCTCCACTCTGATACTTTTGGAAACAAACCAGAGATTTCCCAACCCCCCCAAAAAAAGTATTTGCTGCTATTCTTAAAATCTCTCATGAAAGACCAGTAACAATCACCCAGCAGAGTGTCTCAGTGGTTCGTGGGTTTTGTTTTCTCTAAGGGTTGAGAACTCAACAGTGTTTGTGTCAAGTCTTCAGATCAGCCTTTACCTTGCTCCCAGCACTTGCTGAGCATGTAAATTGGTTTCCACCCAACTAAGAGGAATTAGGATAAATGGAAATAAAGATCTAAGGGACAGCATAAAGCCTGAGACAGAAAGACCTAAAAACCTCAAATAAGAAGACAAAGAGACTGTCAGTAACTACACTGAAGTCTATCCAGAGGGAGTAACATAGGTGTGTAATATGGTTGATTACATTTAAGACACAGAGAGATTCAGACTGATTTTACAGAGCTGAGACTGCTTCATACACAGCTTAGGCAAAATATTACTGGAAGCTTAAATTGGGTGTTTCGAGTTAAAAGCATGAATGCAGTTAATAGCATCATGTTATTATGTGAAATGCCTTCTGGAGGAAGATAAACAATTTATCTTATTATGGTTTTCTTTCCCATATGGCACAAATGGGCCCAGGACCAAACTGGCTCTCAGCAGAAAGCCTTCCATCTCCACACTCATTTAGCAGGTCATATTTAACCAATTTCAATATCCTTCCTGTATACTCACTGGTGCATCCATTCCAATCAACACTCTACAGTTTAGGTTTTTAAATAACACTTCATTTTTTACCCTTCTTGGCTCTTCTGCTGCTCATGCTACTGTTGAATATTCTTTTTTATCTGGTCTGGTCTATGTCTGTCGGTACTAGTGTTTATGCCAAGCTGTTATTTCTAAAAGCTAAATTTTGAGCACTCACCTCATTCCAAATTTCCTAAGAAAAAGCAGAAACACTACTGCAATAATTCTCATGAAAACCCAAACAAATAAATCAATTAAATAACACTTGCATGGTTCAGAAAGACAGAAAGATACTAATGCCCAAATCAAAGAATAACACAATTGTACTTGCCTTGCTTTTTTATTCTGGTACCTTCTGTTCTCATTCCAAGTTGTGGTATTGCATGTTTTCCCAGTCTATCCAGATTAGGCAAGAAACAGATTTTCAAAAGTACATAATCACTGAAGGATGCAGTTAGACACCCACCCAAGCAGGTGAAATCCCTTAAAAATTTCTTGAATGCTTAACCCCTGAATGTTTCAGAACAAAGGCTTCTCTTTCAAGGAAAACAACAAATGTTTGTGAGTGTCATAAAAAACTACAGGACTGTCAAGAATTTCGTTAAAAGACACCAGATTAGAACACAACTTAAAAATAGGGTGTAACTGGAGAAAAGCAATTTGAAGAAAAGAGATTAATCCTTCTAATAGTTTAGTAAAATGGAAAATTACTAAGAAAAAGCACTTAGAGAAAAGCCTGTTTTCAGGTATTGGTTCCAAAACATCTTAGCTAAATTCCAATGTTTTTCTATGCAAATCCAATAGCTATTAAGGCATAAAATATATCTTCCAGCACTAGAGTTGTCCCTTGTATGACCTCATGACTTAACAGTGCTGACAAGTGTACAAAGCTTTATTAGCGGTAAGACCAATGGATTTTGAAACACGTAGCAATGATATACAGTAATGAAATTCTGCATCATGGTAAGAAATGATATTTTCTTACCATTATCAGAGGCTGAATAATGCAGGTCTAAGAAAGACTGCTAGACCACAATGCTACAAGTAATTTTTGTCTCTTTCTGCTATGGAAAAAAACAAAAAAAAAGAGGGAAATCTTTTATGCCACTCCTGAAACAAACTAAAGGTCAGGCTTTGAATGGTATCCAAACCTTTTTCTATCTTAGTATTACAAATAAATCTCTGTACTGCAAACTGCAGTAGTTTGTCATTAGTTCATTGCTCCGAGCAGCAGCAGAAGGAACAAGGCATGACAGCAAAGTATTTAACTGAGTCTACATTTTTGCAGATTTGGAACCCCCTTTGTGTTACAAAACAACCACTGGCAACAGTGAAAAGTTCAGCGGCGGATACACGTATTCCTGTGAAGGTACAAAGAAACCAAGCACTAGTTTAGTGACAGAAAGGAAGGCGGTGTCAGCCAGTACTTCATAACAGCACAAGCAAGCAAGTATCTGAATTACAGCTGACAACCTTCAATGGGCTGAAAGAACTTCACTCAGAAATGACAGCCTCTTTTTTTCCCTTCTAAAAAATATTCATTCTCAATATTTTCTGCAAAATAAATGACCACCTTCCTCCAGTACATTAGCACTCTCTTCCCTGTTGTCTTTTCCCTCTCATCACTGCTCATGCAAACTGTATGAAATTCAACTAGACAAAGTGCAAGGTTCTACACCTGGGTTGGGGCAATCCCAAGCACAAATACAGCCTGGATGGAGAATGGATTGAGAACATCTCTGAGGAAAAGAACTTGGGAGTGGTGGTTGATGAAAAGCTCAACATGAGCCAGCAATGTACACTTGCAGCCCAGAAAGCCAACTGAGTCCTGGGCTGCATTGAAAGAAGCATGATCAGCAGGTCAAGGGAGATGTTTCTGCCCCTCTGCTCTTGTGAGACCCCACCTAGAGTATTGTTCATTTCTGGAGCCCCCAACATAAGGAGGACATGGAACTCCTGAGGTAAGTTCAGAAGAGGGCTCCACAGATGATCACAGGGTTGGAGCACCTCTGCTACAAAGACAGGCTGAGAGAGTTGGGGCTGTTCAGCCTGGAGAAGAGAAGGCTCTGGGGAGACCTTTTAGTGACCTTCCAGTACCTGAAGGGGCTACAGGAAAGCTGGGGAGGGACTTTTTATAAGGGCTTGTAGCAAGAGGACACGGGGTATTTGCTTTACACCAGATTTAGGTCAGACATTAGGATGAAATTCTTCCCTATCAGGGTGGTGAGACACTGGACCAGGTTGCCCAGGGAAGCTGTAGATGCCCCATTCCTGGAAGTGTTCAAGGCCAGGCTGGATGGGGCTTGGAGCAACCTGGCCTAGTGGGAGGTGTCCCTGCCCATGCAGGGGGGTTGGAACTTTGAAGGATCTGTAAGGTCACTTCCAACCCAAACCATTCTATGAGTCTATAATTTATGGCAAGTGCAGAATATTGCTCTTTCTTAACAAAGAATTATCCCTTCACGGCCACAGAAGAATCCCATACTGTATTTTATGCTTGCGACCAATCTCTTCTAGCTGGCCATGTGTCACAGCAGTGTTCTCACTCCCCTGAACATCCCTGGCAAACACAGCAGTCATTCCCTCCTGGTACAAACACTGCTAGTTTTGGTACTGGGATGGCTGTATGTGGCTGACTTCCCAGAGGAAGGCATATAGCATTAAATGGATAATTGCAAAAGGTGTATGAAATTGGAGAGCAAAGTTTTCTTTTTCCTCTACTTTATTCTAATTTTTTTTTGAAAGGAGGGGTAAAGTACCTGACACTCTGCTGCTCTCACCTAGGACGTTTCCTGTTGGGACCACTGAAATATGCACAGAAGGAGGTTGACTCATCCTCCTTAGTTATCTTGTACAGCTGGAGCTAACTTTGGGAAGATTAAAATGAGGTAACACACACCTACATAAACTTGTATGTGTAAATTTCTCCCTCCAGTCTAAGGAGGAAGAGAATTTAAGCTACCTTTCACAGTGCACTTAGATATTGCATTTTTCTCAGCTCTTTATACATAGACTATCACAGGTTTTGGACAATACTAAAAATGGTAAAAGGAAGGAAAAACATTCCCAAATGTGATGGATTTACTAAGGGGAAAGGATCCCTCTTGCTGTGCTACCCTGTAATTTTTTACAATTTTTATGTTCTCATCTGATTTTTAACCAAAACTGGAAATTAAACATTTTCTGGGTAGCTAGATTCAATTACAGTCTGCATGTGTACAAGTTTGATTACAATAGAGGTTTTCACTGCTATTTATCTGCAGAAAATCAAAATGCAAACATATGCAGAGAAGCTGATTTTGCCTTTATCTTCTTCAGTATAAAGAAATATTGAAATTTAAAACTTCAGTATTTTTATTGAAATAAATGTTGTTCTCACCACAGCACAATAATGATTCATGACAAAAGTACATTTCCAAGTTAAGCATTTTACTGTGTATAAACTGTGATGATTTGACTTTTTCACAGATCAGAAACTGTTCTACAGCCGAATATCACATAGTTAGTACTGTATTTTGGGGGGAAATGTTGGAATTTTACATGAGAGAAATTTATAATAAAACTTTTTAAATTAACATAATATGGTCAGGAAATATAAGACTAATAGTAAGCAATCAAAAAAACAAACACTATTTTCTACTTTCTTCAGCTGTAAGTACAAAAATGCAGCAGCTGATTTAATACCCTTTAGACTATTTCAATTCTGTTTTTTAAGCAGAAACTACTAGATATGCAGACCACATCTAGAGTTTGTAACATGAAATCCTAAATTCTATTCAGTTAACCAAGCTTCAGGAATTATTCTTCCTACTTTGGCTTTCTCTCCAGCAAATCACTTTCTGATATTTTGGAATGAGATGAGGTGTAGGCATGAATTAACTGAATAGTAAGTCTGAAACCTGATGGCTACTAAACATTTATGTAACTTTAAACCAGGTTACTGCCCATGTTGACTTGTATGGTACAGGTAGGGAAAGGATGCTAAGAATGCATGTGAAGTAAAACTGAGCTAAAAATGGATGCCTGCCAAACACTTAAACACAATATAAAAAAAGCCCAACAAAACAAAACAGATTATAAAGAACATCCTCTCTTCTTCAGTAACAGATGTTGCTGAACTGATTAGAAAAAGTTACATTGCTTTGTGGGCCATAGGGTGCAACTACAACTGAAAAAATATTTAGTGGCTTTTTAGTTAAAGTACACTGTGACACAGGGAACCACACTCTAGTTGGACCAGGAGACTGCTGCAGGAAAAGAATGGGATTTTTTAAAAAAACATCTGAACACATGGAGGAAACTAGACCAAATATTAATAAGACATATATGTATAATTACCCATTCTGTCTGTTACACAAATGACATTTTGGAATCAGATTGTTAAAGTAGCTGAAAACTAATTTTTCACATGGAAGCAAGGAGTTATGGGGAATGGCAACAGAAACATCTGCATATGCTCATATATATTTATAGGTACAAAACCAGGGAAAGGATGCTAAGAATGCATGTGAAGTAAAACTGAGCTAAAAATGGATGCCTGCCAAACACTTAAACACAATATAAAAAAAGCCCAACAAAACAAAACAGATTATAAAGAACATCCTCTCTTCTTCAGTAACAGATGTTGCTGAACTGATTAGAAAAAGTTACATTGCTTTGTGGGCCATAGGGTGCAACTACAACTGAAAAAATATTTAGTGGCTTTTTAGTTAAAGTACACTGTGACACAGGGAACCACACTCTAGTTGGACCAGGAGACTGCTGCAGGAAAAGAATGGGATTTTTTAAAAAAACATCTGAACACATGGAGGAAACTAGACCAAATATTAATAAGACATATATGTATAATTACCCATTCTGTCTGTTACACAAATGACATTTTGGAATCAGATTGTTAAAGTAGCTGAAAACTAATTTTTCACATGGAAGCAAGGAGTTATGGGGAATGGCAACAGAAACATCTGCATATGCTCATATATATTTATAGGTACAAAACCCAAATATGACATTAGAAGAGAAAAACACCTCTTATTCACAGTATAATTGTACATGTAAATTAATTAGTGAAGTGTCTATGATGCTTTATCACACACATTACAAATATGGTGGAAGGAGGAAATAAAATTCATTTGAAGAAACATTCTAGTTTTTTCCTTTTCTGTAACTGTGCTCTTTTCCATTAGGTATGTAGATTGAAATAACCTGAATCTTCCAATGAAACATATTTAACATAGTCTAAATGATGTGCTTCTACAGTACTTCATATTTTCATATTGATTTCACACTCATTCACTTATTACTTTGTTGCTGTTGAAGACTGACCATGGTAGCAAGGAGAATGGGACTGTGCCTTTTGAAGAAGAGAGAAAAAAAAGGCAATAACCTAGTGGATCTCTTGGACTGAGCCTAAGCCTAAGCTCGTCTGCCTACAAAGTGTGTACATACTAATAAAGCCACAGAAATCAGAAGCATTAAGAAAAACTTTAGCACTCTCATAAAAGAAAAAGAGATTAAATTCTTTTCACCAGCTTCTTCCAGGGACTGTGTGGGTGTCCTTTCATCTCCAAAATGGAACAAAGTTGTTTTATGAGTAAAAGCTTTTCAAAAGAACTCTTTAAAAATACAGGTTAAAAGAGTAAAGAAGAGAGGGCTAAAGCATTTTTCTAGCAAGCACAATCATTCACTGATCTTACTTCTTCATGTCATTAACTTCATGGATTTTATGCAAATAACAGTAGTTTCTGAGCCACAGGATACATACATAAGGTATGTCTAGATTATCAGTTAAATGCATATTTTTGAAGAGTTTTATGGGATGTGAGAAATATGCTGAAGTAGGAAAATAAACAACTGTGCAAAGTAGTAAGTGTCGTTATAGTTTCTTTATTAGTTTACAGAACCTGAAGCTAATAACAATCTGCCTCTTCCAAAGCTATTGATACACAGCTCCATACTTTGCATTGGCTTCCCTCGGGAGGCTGTTGAGAACTGTTACATTCAGTACAGAATTCAATTTTTCACAATTAATGCAGCACATAAATTAATAAACTTCAAACATGATATATAAGGGAAGGAAGTAATCTCTAGATTATTTATGGGTTAACTTGTTTTTCTATATTTTTTTTTTCTTTTCCAACATTGTCAGATCTGTATTCTTAAAAATGACAGTTACAAAAAATCTCAACTCAGACATGGTACAAAAATCAAATAATAACTGAGCAATTGTCTGACTAGCATTAAATTTTTGTGCTTGATCAGCTTTAATTAAGAATATGCACATAGGAGAACACTGTGTTAATTTTTTTTACTTGTTTGTGTCCTATAGCAGTAAAGGGATACTATGCAGAAATTGAAACCTGCCTGGCATTGTTTTCTCTCAATTAAAATTCAGCACATTAAATAGGTTAGATCTATGGTTACATGACATCTTCCAATTTCAGATCAACACTGTCTTGCAAAGGTTCATTTTGTGCCAGCACTCTAGTTCAGTGCACTCTGAGAGCTAAAACTCCTGTGTGGGAGAGGCAGTAATGGACTGCCCAAAATGCATTTACCATGCAACATTCAGCTTCAGCTGAAACTTTTGAATTGTGGATTTAAATCAAAATAATGCTTTCCATTTGGCAGCAGCGTATCTGACCAAGGCTAAGGGGATGCTGAATTCAGTTAAATTCTGTAAAATAATCTTAATGCACAGAATGGCACTTCTGAATCATCTCATGCAACACCATGAAGTACATGAATTGCAGTGGGTACAATGGACTGCACAAAGTAAAAAAGAATTCACCATGAGACTTGAGGCAGACAAACTATTAGGCAAAAGGCATCCTATGCAGTAATTTTAATACTTAAAAAAGATAATAACTTTAAAAGCCCTCTACTTCACATATCTCACTTCTTTAAATGTTAATCACTTTCTCTAGAGTAAACCCCTTATTACACTGATTTTAAAGAAACACAAGTCAGTTGAACTGCTCTTCTGGGAGGTGCTTGAGGGAGTGTAGTAAAAGTTCTGCTCCACAGAGCTTACACATCTCCAGGTGAGGATGTTACTGCTTCAGACTCTGTATTTTGCTTTGCCATGATCATTGATAACACATATGTGCTGAAAAAACAGATAACACTGATTGCAAGCAAATGTACAGTTGATTACTTTATTATTAATTGATTGTTCAGAAATACTTCTGCATGACCAATCTAGCGATCTTGTAATTACCCCTTCCTTTCCAGAGACCTGGAATTGAATTCTGATTCTGATCTCACTTTCTAGCTACAGCAAGTTTTTCCACTTGCAATTCCCAGCTTTGAGGTCCACCCTTGGGAGCACCACAGGAAACAAAGGCAAGGCTTGCACCTTTTTTCCATCATTATCTCAGTGAGAAAAGGGGCAGACAACATAGCAGTAAAAGTCCAAACCCGTCTGAACTGTAGCTGTGTTTCACTTTTTACTGCTGTCTCTGCATGTACTGGGAATGGTGGATCTGTGAGGTCCTAGGCTGACAGAAGTTGGAGCATAGCAGATTTATGACTTCTGCTCTGAGGAAAATCTTGGGATTATTTGAGGTTTTTCAGGGAGTTCTACACTCACTGAAAGGATTCCAACCATGACATTAAGGCAAATTATGGGGTACTTAAGATATCCTGGAAAGGTAAAGCAGTGACTTTTAAAAACTATTTTTTAAAGAAACTTACATTTAGATCTCTGAAGTGCTCATTGTAGTCCAGGGCATAACCTACCACAAACAAATCTGGAATTTCAAATCCATAATCTGTATTGAGACAAATAAGAAACACCATCAATACAAGACCAGTTGAAATTACATAGCCCCTAAATTCATGTGTTGGTTCTCTGACAAGCAAATTCCAGATGTACGTAGCCCAGGTTATGTTACTTTTGACTTAGAGCCATCAAGGTCAGCAGTAGCACTGTACCCAGTTCCTGCTCACGGGCTGTTTGTGACAGGGATGTGAACAGTCAGCAGAGAGTAGCAGAGCTGAGCACAATGAGCAGTAGCACAACAGACACAGGGTGGAAGGAAGACAAAATCAGAGCTGAAAAACTGAGTCTATATGGAAGCTCCACTGGTACACGGGTGGGATGACAACTATCTAGTACCACAGTAATGAAAAATAAGTAGAATTTTAATTCAGAAGTAACTTTCAGAGGGTTTGTATGTTTTCTTCTGAGAACAGCAAAAACTACTTTGCATATCATGCTACCAAAACACGCCAAATGCTTCTTAAATTAAAGCCCCAACCTTATGAAGACTCATGCACATGCTTGACAAAGTAAATGCATGCAGGGCAGTTGGATCACACGTTGCACTTCAGGCTGAGCACAGGCACGTATCTTTGAGTGTGGAGTTTTGTGAGGTATCAGCACTGTGTGAAACGAGTCAGACTCTCTCCCTACTGTTCACTTATAAACTAGAGAAAACCACAACCTTTTGGACATAAAAATAGGTCAGCATAAAAAATTTTACAGGTATTCAAGGACGAAATGTATGAATTTGTTAAGAACTGTGGGTAATAGATTCTTTGGAATCATAATAATAAATTTGAGTGAGGAAATTACACATCATCGATATACAGGAGTGATCTTGGATGTTTTATACAATTAATCACAGTATAAATAAAAAAAGATAAAACCAGTTTCATTTTACAAGTTATTATAAAAAAATATTAAGCTACCCTTCATGAAATAATTTTATTGTATTTTAATATGTTTTAAATTAGTGAATCCAGCCAAATATATACTTCAATTTACTGGATTACATTCTAAATGTTAAAAATAACAGTGTATAAAAAATTGTACAACAAAATGTTTGGGTCACAGTTCAGACTATTGGGACTAAAACTTCAGGGCCATGTTCACCATCAAGTAACTTTTGCTTCATAACATTTCCTTGTCTCCCACATCCCAGACCAAGACCCTTCATGCTGTCTCCTGGTACTCACCTGCCTACTCTCCTTCTACCTTCCTCCCCAGCTCAGCTGACCAGGGCCTTCTTTAGTAGCAAATACTGGCTGATCTCTTCTAGATGGATCTATTCTTTTCAGTATTTATCCACATACTGTTATTATATAATTTATTCTAATAGTCTAAAATGACAATGGCTTGGTATAGCTCTGGCTCTTCCCTATGGTGCATTACAAGTACCAATAACTCAGAGAAAGTGGTGCTGGTGTGACACAAACAGAACAGTAGGAGTTTAAAAAGCCCAATTTATCTCTTACTTTTTTGGAGGGTGGGATTTAATTATAATTGTTTACTCTTTAAACAATAATACTTTTCAAAAAAGTTATTCTGTTATAAAAATGTAAAACTTGTGAATAACTAGGTCACAATAAAACACCTTTCGTGTTCAGATGGAATCCTGCAGCTCCTCCAAAGAGATGCAATGAGGAAGGAAAAGGAAGAATTGGACTTTTTCTTCTATATAGATTGTCAGAGACAGAAGATAAAACCACTCACCCTTCACAGATAAAATTACACCCTTTCATGGCTTCCTGATAAAGTTTGTACTATGCAGAAAACATCAGATTATCAGGAGACTAAGCTTTCCAAACCACAATTTCACAAATCCTCCCATTGCATCCCACAGTCCCATTGACAACTGATATTTAACACTGCTTCTAGCAGTCCATAGAATTATATGAAAGGCAAGTGGTAGAGTAATGGTAACTTCTTGGACTGTCAAGTACAGATTTTCACAACAACACTTACAATCTGGTCTGTACCCATCAGGCTGAGATGTTCTTTTCACCAACAAGCTGTAATTAAAAACAACATAAGCCCCATGTAAATCTACTTATTTAACTGAATACATGCATAAAAAATATTGCCTTTATCAAAAAACTTCCACGCCATGTGAGTCACTGTTCTTGTTCTGCTCCTCCTCCCAACAACGTCCTGATGGCAGGGAAGACATGGGTATGTTCCCCTTCAGAGTCCATCAATGCCAGTCCTGACATGGCTGAAGGGTCACTGCCACTTCAGAACTACACAAAAGCATTTCCTCTCCTTTCCTCCACCCTCCTCTTAGTGACTCGGGCAGCTCCTCTGTGGAGCTCCCTCTGCCATCCTGCAGCATTGCATTAAAGCAGGATCTCAGAATGGGAACATCCACTGGAAAGTATGTTGGGCTAGACTAATTAGTAAGTTCTGTGATTGTTTTACTCACCTTGCCACTTTAATCATTTTGGGCTTGTATTTTTCTATATTATTAAGCAGAACCTTCATAGTCCTTCCAGTTCCAACAATATCCTTACAAAACACAAGAAAACAGAATAAGTGAAAAAAAAAGGAAAGCTGAAAAGAGGAAATCTGGACAATGACTGAGCAGTTCCACCTTCTTATTTTGTGGAAACAATGTATTTCTCCCAGGGTATTGTGAGCCACATCCAATTAAGGTTATAACTGAGCTCACTCTCTTTGAAGCAAGCACTTTCTACTAATAAAATCATCACTTAAAGGACTGTCCACTTCCTCTTGAAATTAGTTCTGTTTCTAGTATTTGGGATGCAACACAGGACTGGAGATTACTTGCCACTGCAATGACGCAGGGATCAGACTTTTCATATTATGGAGAAGAATGCAGTATGGCCACATCTCTCCATGTCAGGGCTAAATCTGCCCTAATTGTTGTTTTACTAGTCCAGCACAAATAAGTATTCACCAGAGATACTGTACTCAACCTGGCCTGAACGAGACCACTAGATACCTGGCTACAAAACTGCCCATGACATGGAGAGCAGCTATTGACTCTGAACTCTGTAGGTGTGGATTTTTCATTAGTAACACTTTTATCTCTGCTCCCCAGCTATCTAAAAACAATAACAGAATTTGCTGTAGACATTTTTTTGTTTCTGTTACAGCAGCTGGTGTTAACAAACATGGAACTCCCAGCAGTTATTCAGGTAACCAGCCATCTCTGTGTCTCATGACTTTTTCCCCACTCCTTTGCTAAGAAACGCCATTCCAACATTTATAAATTTCCTTCATTACACCATCCAGCTTACTTCCCACTCAAGCAGACTGGGCCTAAGATGCCAGTCAGATGCTGATGTGCTCTCTAACCATCCTAGCTGCTTTTCCAACTTTTAAATAAAATAATCTACATAAATTATGAGAGAATCTGAGAGCATCAGTAGGGTGACACATTCTCTTCCTCCACAGCTGAACACTGTTGCTTTACACCAGCAACGTATCTGCGATGGATCCTCCCCAGGGGACACTGCAGGATGCAATGCTGATGAGCAGGAGTCATGGGCACTTGAGGGAATGACTGACGTTCTCAACCACCATGTGAAAAACCCTGAAGTTGCAAAGCACATGCAGAACTATGCTATGATTTCAAAATCATGCAACCGAGAAGTGCAGAGCACACGTCTTAGGAGGAGCATCTGAGGGAACTGGGGTTGTTCAGCCTGGAGAAAAGGAGGCTGAGGGGAGACCTTATCACTCTCTACAACTACCTGAAGGGAGGCTGGAGCAAGCTGGTTTTTTGTCTCTCCTCCCAAGTAACAAGTGACAGAACAAGAGGAAATTAGCTAACGTTGTGCCAGGGGAGGTTTAGAGTGGATATTAAGAAAAATTTCTTCACCAAAAGGGTTGTGAAGCACTGGAACAGGCTGCCCAGGGAAGTGGTTGAGTCACCATCCCTGATGGTATTTAAAAGACGTGTAGATGTGGTGCTTAGGGACATGGTTTAGTGGTGAATTTGGCACTACTAGTTAACAGTTGGACTTGATGATCTTAAAGCTCTTTTCCAACCAAAACAGTTCTATGACTGATTGCAGTTGATTCATTGTTCTCCAAGGAACAGAACAACTTACAGTACAGGAGTTCATGAAACCATAGAAAGAAAAAATCAGATGACACAGAAGCAAGGACTCCTGGAGGCTGAGTTAGATGGACAGCAAAATTGGCCAAAGATATTCCATTCCATATATCTACGTCGCTCAGAGGAAGGTCAGAGATCACAGAAGACAACTTCCTTCCTTCTTTTTCTCCCCTTCTCTTCCGTCCATGGCCGGCGTCCAGGGAGGACTCTGTTCATCCATCACCATCGACCCTTAGGATTGAGCTCTCATGACCCTTATCACTCTCTGCTCTTTCCCAGCAGCAGCTCTGGGATTCCTCGGGACTCTTCCCAGATCAGGGAAGTGCTGTGGGAGTTGCTGGGGTGGGGGGAGGCGAGAGGTTTTTGCCCACACCTGAATATATCTGTATATAATTGTATATATTTTCTTGTATCATTCATTAGTGTTTTAATTAAAAGAGCATCAGTAGGGTGACACATTCTCTTCCTCCACAGCTGAACACTGTTGCTTTACACCAGCAACGTATCTGCGATGGATCCTCCCCAGGGGACACTGCAGGATGCAATGCTGATGAGCAGGAGTCATGGGCACTTGAGGGAATGACTGACGTTCTCAACCACCATGTGAAAAACCCTGAAGTTGCAAAGCACATGCAGAACTATGCTATGATTTCAAAATCATGCAACCGAGAAGTGCAGAGCACACGTCTTAGGAGGAGCATCTGAGGGAACTGGGGTTGTTCAGCCTGGAGAAAAGGAGGCTGAGGGGAGACCTTATCACTCTCTACAACTACCTGAAGGGAGGCTGGAGCAAGCTGGTTTTTTGTCTCTCCTCCCAAGTAACAAGTGACAGAACAAGAGGAAATTAGCTAACGTTGTGCCAGGGGAGGTTTAGAGTGGATATTAAGAAAAATTTCTTCACCAAAAGGGTTGTGAAGCACTGGAACAGGCTGCCCAGGGAAGTGGTTGAGTCACCATCCCTGATGGTATTTAAAAGACGTGTAGATGTGGTGCTTAGGGACATGGTTTAGTGGTGAATTTGGCACTACTAGTTAACAGTTGGACTTGATGATCTTAAAGCTCTTTTCCAACCAAAACAGTTCTATGACTGATTGCAGTTGATTCATTGTTCTCCAAGGAACAGAACAACTTACAGTACAGGAGTTCATGAAACCATAGAAAGAAAAAATCAGATGACACAGAAGCAAGGACTCCTGGAGGCTGAGTTAGATGGACAGCAAAATTGGCCAAAGATATTCCATTCCATATATCTACGTCGCTCAGAGGAAGGTCAGAGATCACAGAAGACAACTTCCTTCCTTCTTTTTCTCCCCTTCTCTTCCGTCCATGGCCGGCGTCCAGGGAGGACTCTGTTCATCCATCACCATCGACCCTTAGGATTGAGCTCTCATGACCCTTATCACTCTCTGCTCTTTCCCAGCAGCAGCTCTGGGATTCCTCGGGACTCTTCCCAGATCAGGGAAGTGCTGTGGGAGTTGCTGGGGTGGGGGGAGGCGAGAGGTTTTTGCCCACACCTGAATATATCTGTATATAATTGTATATATTTTCTTGTATCATTCATTAGTGTTTTAATTAAAGCTGTGTAGTTTAGTTTTCAATCCAGCCAAGTCTCTCTCTTTTTCTCTCTCTCCTTCCCTACCTGGGTGGGAGGGGGAGGGGATTGAGAGCATTGTTGTCGGACCTGAGTCAAACTGTGACAGTATCCAAGTCAAGTACATGTGGCAGCACTGTAGTGTGTGTGATCTGTCATGCAGTTGCAAAAAGACTGAGAGATCATTAAGCAAATTAGCTTCTCTCCCTCTTCACCACATCGAAGCTAAAGAAGTGTAAACACAGACAAGGCTTTAGAAACTGAGCACACAATCACAACTTTACTGTGTGACTTTGTGTAAGTACTATATGACATAAACACCTGACTTACCTCCACAATTAGAACATTCTGAAAGAAACAAACAAAAAGAAACACAATTACACAATATTCACAAATTAAAATAAACAAATGTTTCAAAGAGTGAAATGAAGACCTGCAGTCCTATGTGCATACATACAATATGATGAAACACAAGGAGTTTCCTCTTTCATTTTTAAGTCCTCAGAAAGAGCCAGCCATAAAAGCAAGCCTTGCACTCAGGAGCTATGACTTTATTCAACTCTGCCTAGATTATCCTCTTTGTGCAAGAAGGGATGTAGCTTTGGAAAATACAATTAGATGGAAGAAATGAAAATGGGATGTGCTTCACTTAATTCCAGTCTGTCTAGCTGTGTATTACTGTATATGTAGTATTATTTCCAATATTTACAATGTTACTACTTCCAACGTTACTATGAGACTATGCCAATATTATTCTTACTCTGAAATAAATGCTCTTGCCCCCACCCTTCCCCCCAGAAACCTCACAGTAAAGGATTACAGGCCAAGCTGTACCACCCTTTCTCATACTGTGAAGCATCCTCTTTCTCTTCAAATACTGCTGCTGAAATGAGTAGTGTTACTTGAAGAGAAGGGCAGTGATCCAGAGAAAGGCAGTGTTGTCAAGCCTTATGACAGCATGATCACAATAGCTGCTGATCATTTTGCTTAAGTTCATCACTGTTCAAGGACTCACAATATCTAAGGTGACCTCTGCCCTTTTATGAAAAACATTAATAAGAAGTAATGTTCCTATTAGAATAAATAAAAATATGTTTATTAGTCAACATTATCATATGCATGTTCAAAAGGATGGACTCTTACAATAATGCATTAAGAACTGCTTTCTAAGGTGAAACCTGCAATAGCAAGAGGAAGTTATTTCACAAATACCTCTCTCCATCCATCCATCCATCCATCCATCCATCCATCCATCCATCCATCCATCTTATACGTATGTGCATATTGTATGACCTGCAAAACCTTGACACAGATGGCTTCATGTCCACCAGACTAGCTTACATTCCACATCCTCTCTATCAGGCTTATTGGCTTTGCTATATACATAATGTGGAGACTAACTTCCTTTCCATCACAAAATCCCAAGGTTTAGACTTCTGAGAAAGACTCAAACACCATGGAGAAGGAGTATATGAAGGGAGTGTGCTCATAAACAGGACACCTTTGACAGTTTCAATAACTGGTATGTAAACATGTTTTTAATCTTCAAAACAGAAATTATTATATAGATTATCCATATTTATATTTATACTGCATTTCCTCCTAACAATCACAGGGCTTGGTAGGAGACACAGCATGCTTCATGTATTAACCATTGCAGAAACATGTTACCACACACTGTATTATACCTGGATGATTCTGAAATGGCAAAACACTCGGTAAAGGTGTGGAGGGAACTCCCGGTAGTAGTTCAGCAGATGTCAGCAATGGAGATACCACTCAAGAAAGCCACTAATTTAGACTGAGCTCCAATGGAATGTGTATTAATCTTGAAGGGTGGCTCCTTTTTGGTGTTTTCATAACAGGTTTCACTGGTGGTTATTCTGCTTGGCACTCCTGACTTTCAACCTCTCAGCTGTTGACACAAACAACTCTGGATCTGAAAGACCTAGTCCTGTGGAGGTAAAAAGTCAAAGGCCTCTTAACAACAAAAGTCCAAAGACACCCTGCCTCTGGAAGTTTCTTCCTTCAAGAAAGAATGGCAGTATGTCAGTCCTTTACATAAGATGAAGAGACCAAAACCATGTTCAGGAGAAGCTTATGACAGGTGTGCAGCGCCACATCTTCTTCAAGGAAACCACTGGATCCAAAAAAGGTTTGCTTCTCATCAGGATTCCTGGATGAAATCATAACTAGGAAGAACACTTCCAAAGATGAACCCAGGACACCTGAGTCTGAGGCATAAGAAAATCACTTGATTCAGTCAGTGGACACCTGAAGATTACATGCAGGAGTAATAGTTTGACCATCCCCCAGGGAACTTGCACAGCTGGTGATATATGTAAATACTTATGTGTGTATATATACATACACACATATATGATATAGGGAGAGAGCAGAAGAGCTGGCAAGAACCTCACCAGAATTAAAGATGAAATTAACTCCTTTAGTACCAGCAAACAGTCAAGGATGATTGCAAGTGGCACCTGGTAGGAGGCTGACCTGACAACATCAGCCTGACATCCTCACCCATTGGCCAGTGAGAGTAACCATGACCAAATACAGCCCACTGACCTCCAGGCAGGTCCACAGCAATAAGACAGGTCTGAGGTTAAGCTGGGAAGTCAGTCTGTCAGTTAGTCTGGATCAACATCTGTAGTAATCTACAGGCATGGCTACAGCTGAGCTGAAGATCAGTACCCATACACCATAGCTCAGGTATGGACTAAAAGCCCAGGGTTGAGCTGAACTGGGGCTCCTGTGCCTACAGGTGTGGGCAGGGCCACAAGTGACACAGGTCATGGCCATTAAGGCCTATCAGTGCACATAGGGCCCTGACAGATTGAGAGAAAAGCATAGTCCTAGGACATTGCATTGTTAGACAAGTAAGTTCTTTGCTACCACAGCTGCTTCAGCTATCTTATCATGAGCAGCAATAGGGATTCTCTTGCTTTCTCTCAAGGGAAAATCATCAAATTAGATAAAATAACAGGACTGCAGCCTCCTTGGCCATGGAATTAGGATCAAAGTAATAAGGAGGAGTGACCTTAATAATCAAGTTGTGAGAGAAAAAATAATAGACATGAATAGAAAATGGGGCTGAGGAGATCAAGAAAGGTCATAATGACTATATTGTTGGTCCAAAGTGTGAACTTAAAACTATCCCTCAGAGACATCTGATTTGCCTGTTTTGAACATGAGGACTTCAGAACTTCCCCAGACCAGTGCCTCATTATCTAAGAGCAAAAATACAGTTAGAAAACTTCTGTTGCTATTTGACCTGAACCTGTTTTGCAGTGGATGTAGAAATGACTTTATTTTCTTCTCTTTTTAACTTCTTCTGTATTTGAAAACAGATCTATTTTCTAGCTTTCTGATAATTCTTTGTTCTCTTCTGGAACCTGTACAGTTGGTTAAGATCCTTCTCCAGTTGTGGTGCCCCAAACCAGAAAGAAGCCTTTTCCAGTGTCAAGAAGAATAAAAGAAACACTCTGTATGCTTTACAAATAATCCTCCTTTCTCTATATACCAGTACAACAGTTACATTTTTTATAAAGGTACACTGTTGTCTCATGTGCAGCTTGTGATCCACCTATTTCCAGTTCAGAACTATTGCTTAGTCATGGAATCATGGAATCACAGAATCACAGAATAGCTTGGGTTGGAAGGGACCTTAAAGATCATTTAGTTCCAACTCCCCTGCATGGGCAGGGACACCTCCCACTAGACCAGGTTGCTCCAAGTCTCATCCAACCTGCTCTTGAACACTTCCAGGGATGGGGCAGCCACAACTTCCCTGGGCAGCTTGAGCCAGTGTCTCACCACCCTCATAGTGAAGAAATTCTTCCTAATGTCTAATGCAAACTTCCCCTCTTCCAGTTTTAATCACCAGTTTAAAACACAGGTTATGGAATGGACTGATGGAAATGGAAACAGGAATATCACAGCTGCCCAACGAGATTTGGCCAGTTCCATAACATGCCTACAGCAATAACCTGTATTGATGGCATCCCACAACTCCCCTACAATCATCCCTAGAAGACACTGCTTGGTGATATGCAACAGTCCCAGTGTGTCCTAGGACCTGACTGAGGTTATTTTTCAAGATGTTCACTTGCAGAGAATCCCTCCAACTAGCTCCTCATGTTCCACGGCTGCAGAGCCCCAGTTCCAGGTCTCTCCTCCCTATCCCTCAGAGCTCAGTGCAGAAGAGACAGCACCTCTGCAGGGGCAGGGCTGGGGGGCAGGGAAAGGGCCCACACAACACTTGTCGATCAGCAGCTCTCGGAGGGAGCTCTGGGAGAGCTGGCACAGGGTGGCTGCACCTTCTTGCTCACTTGCAGGATGTGGGGTGGGATGCTTTGCCCCCTCTCTGCTGGGCATGGGAGGCTGTGCCCCCTGGTGGGGGTCACTGAGGAACCCTGACCCTTCTGGAATACTGCCACTAACATCTCATCAAGGGACCCTGGGGGGGATGAGGAGGGGACCACAGCCCAGCACACTCAGGGAGGTACAGGGCAGCCCCTGGACCAAGGGCAGCAAAATGGCACAGGGGGACAACCCCCAGGAAAGGGGCCCTTCATCTCCCCAGCCTTTCTCCTTCTCACACGCTAGGCCATATTTTGGGCCACCACCTCCCAGCTCCTGGAACAGCCATACTTGGCCACATGCATCACCATCACAGTGTCCTCCTGACAGCAGAATTGCTCTCCCTGCTGGGACCCCAGGGGCTGTCTACAGTGCGAGCTAACCTGCCAGGCATCTGTGTGCCAAGATGGTAATCTTTCCCATGAGGGGAAGAGAGTGAAGAGAAGCCAGGCAGGGGGTCACCCAGCCAGGAGCCAGAGAGAGGAGAGACAGCAGAAGGGCATGAAGAGGAAGAAGAGGCTGAGTCTTGCTGATGGTGTGGAGCCTAGGGAGGTGGGCCCATGTTAAGTTCAAGAAGAACCTATGAAGTGGACATACTGGAAGACACAGAAGAACCTATGGACATGGACTCACCTCCAGCATGGTGCCCCCAGCAGCACACCCCTTTGCCAGGCAGGGCTCTGTGCCAAGGCTCATCCCCATGGCCAGTACAGGAGCACCCAGCCAGCACCATACCCCAGCCCAGCCCCCATACCCTCCTTTGGCCCAGCTTCCATTAGCCTGTCCTGCAGCCTCTCCCCTTCCACCCCCAGCAACCAGGCTGTGATCCTGGCAATCTGTGGTTTTGCATCTATTTTATTTTATTTCATTACTTTCCTGTTCATCATTACCATTTCAAAAGTTGTGTGTTCAGTAAAGTTATCAGGATGCCTGCTTATTTATATATACAAAATATTCTCGTATCTTACACATCAGCTGAAGTCACACACAGGTGACTATCAGTCTTGTGGCCAGACAAACCCTTCAGGCATGTCTGGATCCATCTTGATATTTCACAGAATCAAAGAATCATAGAATGGCCTGGGTTGGAAGGGACCCCAAAGACCATCTACTCCCAAACCCTGCCATGAGCAATGACACCCCCCACAAGACCAGGCTGCTCCAAGCCTGACCCTGAACACCTCCAGAGATGGGGCAGCTACCTCACTTGCATTTATGCAGAAGACTGCTTCTATATAAGCACAGAAGTTAGCATTCATCTTTATTGCCATTACATATAATTCTTTGAACAAAATTCTTAAAATAATTTCTTAAGATCATAATGCTCTTTTGTAGTATTTTTCCAGGTATCACAACCATTAAATGCTAATTCTATCTTTTAAATAATGAATTAAATACACTGTAGTCCCTGGAGAACATGCTTTAATGCATCCAGTCTGACAGTAAAGCATAATTAACTGTTTTTTGAGAAGAGCTTTCCAACCAGTTATACATCCATCTAATAGAAATTTAATCTTGTCTACATTTCCTTATCACAGATGACTCATACGTAGGAAAGAATATCAAGATGGATCCAGACATGCCTGAAGGGTTTGTCTGGCCACAAGACTGATAGTCACCTGTGTGTGACTTCAGCTGATGTGTAAGATTTCATATTTACTGACTAACTTGAGAAGGAAGGATACTAGTGGACCCTGTAATAATTTGACCGGCATTCTGTTGTTCTTGCCTCTTCTCTTCAGAGTCCAACAGTTGTAAATTATATGCATGGGGAGATTTGGTTCTTTGAAAGTCCCTTTAATCAGGCAGTTGTCTGAGTCAGGAATCAGAGATTCTCCATTTTTTATTATGCACATTCTCATTATTTCCAAAACATTGATCAGGATTTTTTGTGCTATGAAGAAAGCCTGTATGTAAGGACTTTGTAATGGACAAGCCAGTATAAAATATTCAGATACGAGAATATTTTGTATATATAAATAAGCAGGCATCCTGATAATTTAAAATGATAACATTAATCTTGGTTTTGATTAAGCAGGTTTACTGTAACTATGTCATTATACTTCACTTTTCCTTATGACTGGAGGCATCCAACATGGCTTGCCATCATCTGGTACCAGAAACTGTCTTCTAAAAAATGACACGATGTGCTGGGAAACTGACTTTAATGCTGCCTTTCCCCTACCTTTCTCCTGTTGAAGCAGGCTGCTGGTAGAAGGGTCTGGACAAGGGATGGCATTGCAGGGAAAAAAACCTGCCAGGAAATGTTTTGATACACTGCAAAGTAGGTAGTGGTGATGTGTAACTAAAAGTGGGTGAAACAGATTAGCTTATCCTTGAACAGATGGGTAGAAGATAAAATAATGCAATGGATACAACAAATTGGTACATTATCAGTGAAGTTACCATCATCCTAAATGCACAGCTGGCTTCATCCAGCATATTCTGGGAAAGGTTTCAGTGACCTGTAAGCCCTTATTCAGCTTTACCATGAAATCCACCTGTGAGCTGTTGGGCAGAATGCTGGTCAAACTCCTCAGCCTGTGGTCCTACAGCAGTGACTGGTAGCTGGACAAATTATAGGAGGCTAAAGGATGCTGAAAAGAAGGTTTTTCAAGTGTATGTGCTTGAAGATCCTGTATCACACAGATCAAGACTGTTTTGTCCTTTCAGGTATATCTGCAGAAATTGCAGAGAAGGAAACTACATGAAAAGTAATCCTGACTTCTGGCATGCATTTGATATTTTCTGTCTATTTTTGGAGCTCGGGGAACAGGGAATAGGAATATTTACTGACATGTTGACTAGACTGAAGATGGCTTAATTTCTGAGTAGAGCCATCTTCATGAATACAATCTGTGAGTATATCCATAAATCTAATAATGGTGCTAATATATCCTACAGCGAGACAGAGAGGACAGTTAGTTTTTAAAATATGTCCTGGAAAGATTTCTTATATAGTCCAAATAAAGAAGGGGTGGTGGCTCAGCTGTCAGAGAGAGAAACACCTTCCTGC
>NW_009970726.1:2866021-2870093 GCF_000747805.2 Chaetura pelagica
ATGGATTAGAGGGATGGTTGGGAGCTGATAGATATGGATGACTGTGATTCATCCTGTTTACAGCTGTTTCTACCAGGTAGCTGGCAGGAAGTAAGTTGGTGCAATACAGAATCACAGAGTATCTCAAGTTCAAAGGGACCCATAAGGATCATTAAGTCCAACTCCCTACTCCTAGCAGAGTTGCCTAAAACTAAAACATACAACTAAGAGCATAATCCAGACACTCCTTTAACTCTGATGGGCTTGGAGCCCTCACCACTTCCCTAGGGAGCTGGTTCCAGTGATTGACTATCCTCTCAGTGAAGAACCTTTTCCTAATGTCCAACCTGAACTTCCCCTGATGCAGCTTTATTCCATTCCCTAGTGTCCTATTGCTCCTCCTGGTTTAATGTCACTGACAATCTTACTAATGTACATTTCATTTCTGCATCCAGATCCTTCATAAAAACATGAGAGTGCTGCCCTTAAACTGGTATTCTGTGCTTTTAAATGCAAAAGGGTGCTGCAAAGTTTAAAATTCTGTAGCTTTGAGTGATCAGGGTTCATACAACTTGTGACTCTGCACATGGACATTTGCACTGAGTAGAAATAATACTTGTGGTGTGAACTGGATCTAAACAAAAATAAAATTTGTACTTTCATATCCTTTTTCAGACACTAGTAGAAATGGTTTGTAGCAGCATATCTTGGGACATCTGGAAAAAGCAAGAGCTTTTTGACAATATTAGTCCTATGCAAAAATAAGAAGACATAATTTCTAATCCCTGCACTCCATATTTATTTGTCTCTCATGTTACAGAGACACATTTTCACTTTTATAATAAATATCAATGTATCTATGAATTTTACAATTATTAATAATGGACTGGAAACCCGCAAACATTGAAAGCCTGTAGTTTGCTTCCTTTCAAAGCTACATGAGATTCTGCACAGCAAGAAAATAGGTTGTTATTATAATACATGTAAGAAAAACCCTGACCTGTAATAAGCTGAAAAATACTCTGGCACTGAGTCAATAGATTTCTATTGTTTACCTTCCCACAGGTCAGTAATAAATGGAACAATGTCAGCTAACAAGACCAAGCAGAGTAATGAGATCATGTATGCCTCCTGCCTGACAGGAGTAAGTGCTATGGAAACAATTTTTCACCTTCCTGGAAAAGAATAACTTTTTTTTCTAGATTTTTATTTTATGTTCCATTTAGAAGACTGATTTCAAAGAAGAATTGCTACGAAATAGCAGTGCTTTGAAATTAGCACTGAATAAGAGTTTGAGGGAAAGGCTATCTTTGAATCCATAAAATATAAAATTATAACAAGGTAAAATGCTAAATTGCAAATTTAGAACAGTAGAGTGTTTCCCAGAAAGCAGAAACTCTAAAGTAATCAAATAAACAACCCTACTTAATGCCATACTACAGCTAAGAGGATAAACAAACAAAACCCTCAAAAGAACCAAACCCAAAACTAGCAAAACAACAACCCAGAAGGAACTTAAGACTGAGGAAAAAATTGAGACCTGGAAAAAATGCCTTACAGTGAGGTAAAGTTTGTAGCAGGATGTAATAGCTTTTATTTAATTAACAGCCCAGTTCCCAGTAGGAGAACATTTTTCACAAGAGAACTTTGACCTTTCGGGCCACAACCTCAAACAGACCACAAAGTACCTTCAACAGCTGAGCCTGGGAACAAAAGTTCAGAACTGCTGTATGCACCAGAAATCATGGACTCAATAAAACACTGGCTTTATGGCACATTATAACCTTCCACTGCAGCTGACCTGCAACTCATTTATCAGTGTTCCACAGCTGATAATTTGCTCTCTTATTTTAGCTCAGACGAATTACTAGCATTTTTATCTGCCCTTTTGGTCACAGGGCAGGTGATCATGTAAGGCAATCAGTTTTATTCTCGCAAATGATCTGATTACCACATTAGGTTAAAATTAAAAGTTTATCCCAGTCTTTACTTAGCTTGAATTTTGCTGATTCTATTCAGACCAACAGAAGGACCTGTATGCTTGAAATTTTGTTTCACCCAACTATATCAATTGCCTAGTATTAATTTCCTGTAATTAATTCTACCTTCAAACCTTGTCTCATTTACAGCCTACAGTATGCCAGTACTTTACAGCAGGCTCCCAACATATTAATTTATCTAAAATACCTTAAGTAATGACTGGATAATAGGCAAATATGCAACCATATGGCAATATAAATTTTATAATGGTAAGCTGCTCAACCTAGTAGACAAAGATATTAAAAAAGGCAACAGTAAAAGGCAAAAAGCTATCCACATTCAGGAGAGAAAACTAGGTTTACCATTTTACCAGTCATGACAGTTGACTGTTGGTAAAACATGCGGGAAGTATAAAGGCTTCTCCATCAAGTCTTTACATCAAAATAGTTGGTGGCTCAACTGAGAAACTGCAGGCACAGTGAAAATATTATTATTTGGAACCCTTCAATTTAATTACCCTGAAGTTCAGACAAGAATATAATGGTGCTTTTGGACCTTCAAATATAGGAATCTCTAAACAAAGCACTATTTGTGGTCAGGCCAAATAACTCTGCTGGGAAAAACAAAGGAAAACAAAACAAACCCAAACCAACCAAATAAAAAAATCCCAACAAAACAACAAACAAACAAACAAACAAACAAACAAACAAACAAACAAACAAACAAACAAACAAACAAACAAACAAACAAACAAACAAACAAACAAACAAACAAACAAACAAACAAACAAACAAACAAACAAACAAACAAACAAACAAACAAACAAACAAACAAACAAACAAACAAACAAACAAACAACAAGAAGATGAAACTTAATTAAGAAGCAATTCAATAAAGCAGATTTACATAAGCCTTGTAAAGCTCACTGAAGGTAAGCAAGTAGGAAGCTTAAAAGAAATAACAACTTTTTCCACATATAACTTAAATATGAAACTCCTCTCTATAGGATTTTGTGGGACTAGAGGCATAACAAGTGTTGCAGAGATGACACAGACATAGATAACAGTTCTAGCATAGGATGTATTAAAAAAGACAGTCCAGATGTAACTTGGATTTTGGAAGTCTCGGTTGTTGCTGTTTCATTTATCCTTTCCCTAATAAAATTCCAGTTGTCTGCTGCTAAAGATATGGTACGAGCCTAGACAGACCTTCAATCCCTTGTAGTACAGTAATGGTGGTCTTACATGTAGAGAAAATACATGGAAATTGGGAATGAGGGAAATACTTTTATCCTCAAGTCTCCATTGGTGTCCTAAGCACTTTCTTCTCTCCTTGGATAAAACTATTCTTGAACTAATTGGGGATACATGTAACTTAGTTATACCAGCTTATTAAGTATGCATGAATATGCAGTTGCTGGAAAAGGTGAGTTATTTTATACATCCGTTTCCACAGATTCCACAGATGAAGGCATATTCATAAAAAATACAGAAGACTAAAAAAAAAAAAAGATACAGCCCCTTTGTAACCATCTTTTTTTTTTTTTTGGAGGGGGGGAGGAGTGGGAGTTGAGTGGAAGGCTACAGAATAGTGTATTTTCATTCCCTTTAGTTTCCTTTTGATTCAGAAGTCTGCATTTTCAGTTAGATTCTTCTAAAGGCCCTTTCTTTTCATGTGTGCTCTGAATAATCAGAAATACGATCTTCAAACTGAACTGTTAATGGATTATCACCTTACTCATCACACCTGCAGTACTAGCTTTCTTAGCATTCTATTTGGGAAACTTCAGGTACTACTGGTTAAACTTTATGACACCAAAGTTGGGCTTGAAGAAGAAGTGCCACAGGGCTGAAGAATCATCAGCAAGCAAAGGTTAAACAATAATGCACTGAGCTTCATTGAAGAGGTCCAAAGGAAGCTGCAAGGACTGGTGTTAGAAGGGAAATAATTTTACAGAATGTGCAGGAATTAAATCAGTATATACTAACACTTCACCAAGATGTTAGAAAATTATATGAAAGACTTTTGAGAAATCAGACATCCAAGTAGGAGCTTTCTACAGGATCCTAGAAAAGGTCACAAATGTCTGATTTTACTCTTTTCTGCTGGGCTG
>NW_009970726.1:2870143-2876112 GCF_000747805.2 Chaetura pelagica
TTTAGACACTCAGTTGGATCAGTAGCAGCTGCTGATGGGAGCAATTTGGTTTGTACACTGAGTCCATGTATACAGACTCCAGTCTGTAAAATCACTTCAGTACCTCTAAGAGTTAAAGGAGGGGGGGACATAATGGAGGACATCATGATACACTCTCATCAACATTTTGTTCTTAGAGAACATTGTGTTGAATGCTGTATATACACGTGTGCAGCTTGCAGCCATCCTTACAGCACACTTCTGCTGGGCATAGAAGTGAAGCAATCTAAAGGGAATGCATCACTGTCTCCATTCTCTAACTTGAAGGGAAAAGTATAATTTTCTGATCATCTGGAATTGGAAGAGGATTTTCAGGACACAGGTGAAATCAACAGAATTATAAGAGGTAGACAGCAGGTGAGCAGAGCCCATGAGAAAAACAGGAGAGGGAGGCTGCGAAGTTTTCTTTGTACCTTCATTTCTCCAGAACAACAATAAAAGAAAATACTGATGAACAGTAGAACAAATTGCCTAAGCAGAAGTGCAAAGAAAGGTGATTGACTTCGAGGGAGAGAAAAAACAGTGTCTTTTGCTGTGGAAAAAGCAGTTAAGGATGGCAACTGTCAGAAGAACAGGCAGCAAAACATCTAATTAAGAAAAAATGCAGAACAACAGAAGTGACTAAAGATGGCAGTTAAGTAGAGGTACTGACATGTGGAATGCTTCAAGACACATAAAATCAACCTTTGAAAAGATGAAAAAGGCAAAGATGCATGCCTGATAGGAACACAGTACAACACAGACTATTGCAGGAGTGCATAGCAGACTTTGAAGACCTTTACTGTCACATATACAGTCTCTCATGTACATAGTGTTCTAAAGAGAATGCCATTATTGGGGTTTTTTTGCAAATGTATGGGCTTATAAATAATGCATATAGGGAGAGAAAGCACTTTAGTCAAGACAGTGAATACTTAAGTAGAAAAAAATAATAAATATAGAACCAACAGAATTCTGAGAAACACACTTTGAATGGTGAATGAAACAATAATATGTATTTTAAATCTAGAGAATAAAACTTACACAGCTACCCCTTGTATTGTTTAATACATACTGAATTGCTAACATATTTAGGTAGATGCTAAAGACACAGTTCTCAGAACTGTTGTTAGAACCTATGACATGCAGAGAAAATGGTTGTGTATAAAAAGAAAATAAACAAGAGTCATAAGGAAAGAAAGTGAAATTGTATTATATTCTTGGAACATCCTACCATATGACAAGTGGGATAAGAAAATGGTAGATAGTGGATAAATTGAGACATATAAGGGAAGTTTGGAGACTCTACTGCCCAGATCTTACCAGAAGGAAGTGAGGTGTGCTGCACAGTGGATATCTTCCTTTGAGTGAAACCCCTTTAAGATATGAGCTGATCACTTGTTTTAGGAGAGCATCAGAGTATTGACAGAGTGCTCCAACCAATGCAATGAAGTGCAGAGAGGATACAAGACATTCACTTCATGTTTTTCTTGATCACTATTTATTACCTTCTCCACTTCTCTGAACATGCCAAAACCACTGGCTGTGAACAAGATGTACCCAATATGAACAAGAGGAATAGTCCTTCATAAAGAATGTAAGCATTGATCCATATTACAGAGTACTATCAGAAAATCACTGGCTTCATGATTGTATCATACTAACTACATAACTATTTTGGTTTTAGTTAGAAGCTCTTACCAACCTATCAAATAAGAATGATTAATTTTGTTCACATTCTATGTTCTGTACAAGTAGTGATGACAAAAATATATGGATCTAATTTTTACATCAAATACATTATATAACTGTAGTAAGTATTGAATTCCAAAATTATATAAACTCTGTTGATGATTTTGTCTACCTTGTCTCATTTGCAAGGACACTTTTTTTAAAGGTTACAGTACATGTTACATATAGAGTGATATACAGAATGATTCCTGTCAGTAGGGACATTGGACAATCTTTTCTTACTAAGTGCTGTAAGCAGGCAGAAGAAGCAACCAGCTCACTTAAAAGCAGGGAAGTTGAATTAAATCAGTGAGTCTTCCACTAATTCACTCAGTGACAGAGAATGGTTACTAAAGCCAGCAGTTTTAAAAGCCAGCAGCTAAATTAAGGTACTAAAAAAACACCTCAAGGAAAGATGTACATTGACTGTAGGAGGCTCTGAATCAGTCTGCAAATGGCTGATTAGTAAAATGTGCTGAATACTTGCACTAATTGCTTAAGTCAACAGCAGATGGAGGAGTTGGCATCTGTGGACATAAGGCCACTCCTTCGTATATCCAACTTTAGACGTGCAAGTATGAACATCTAAGCTCAAGCTTTGCATCCCAGATTTTCAATCAGTAAAACAAGTTTTAAGGAAACCCCATTCTCATGTGCAATAGTGAAAATGCGATTTAATTATTCCTACATTAGCAGTGTCACAGGCAACCACACATACAACCACCGAATATGTCCTTTCAGAAAGTCTGCTCCCCTGGCAGTCCCAGCCCTCCCTTCCTGCTCCACTTCAGCCCCTCCACACCCAGCTTCCGGCACTGGGCTCCCCTCCTGACCAGCAGCTGCCTTTGTTCCCCAAACAGCCCCTTCACACCTACTCAGGATACCAGCTTCCTTAACCGGCAATCTTAAACCATAGGGTTGTCCAGTCTTCTCCCCAAGTATCCCCTAGTCTCCCAACAGCCACATTTCATGTCCTGTTCCATACCTGGAACAGGATGGCTGCGCCAATGAGGAAAAGGTCACAAGGATCCTCAGTATAACAAGACAATTTACTTCATTTTTTGAAAGGGCAGAACTTGGGGTGAAATTTTCCTTCTCTCTCATACACATATGGACACACGGAAATACACAAAAGTCCTGTGAATGAAAAGAATGTTTTGCTCCAGACAATTCAAATCATACTAGAAATATTATATCTGGAAAAGATAACTAACTGGAACTAATCTGGGAAAGGTAACTAAAACCACTCACGGAGAAAATCTGGGATTGGAAGATGGGGAATGGTAGCTGGGTTTGGAAGCTTAGAAAGTGTTTGGACTATCTTGGAAAGAGACATGATAGGGAAGATTAATAGGTGCACTGCCAATTCTGCCCATGAGTGAGAGAAACATATGCAAAATCATCACAGAAAAACAAGTTGCTCCAGTGTTGGAATATAAGAAAGTAGCAAGTCAATTAGTATTTTCCAAGAACATGATAAATGCTCTAGTGATAATTTAGAAACAAACACCCAGCAGGAGTATTTGGAAGGGCAAAGAACATATATATTACTAAATATTCACAGTATAACAGCATTTTTTTCATTTAAGTTCTAGTTGCATCAAATACCTATTTAATATTAAAGAAATATTTAAAATTCAGTTATTATTTTTCTTGCATGCTGTACTACAACAAAACAAATTCATTTGCTACTGCTATGAGTTCTTTGAAGAAACTGATATTATATAGTGCTAGCTAACAAAAAAGGAACTGCATACAGCACAAATAATGAAGTAAGTATTATGTTGCCTTAATGCATAAGAATCCATTTCTGACCATTTTCCACACAGACCATTTGCCTAAAGGAATCAGCCTTCCTTCCTCTTCAAAGCACTGCTTTGTATTTCCCATGGCTGGATGAAAATAGCCTTTTCACTGACTCAAATCACTCTTTCATTACCACAGTGTTCAAGGATAGTGCAAAGCAAAGCCTGATGCTGAAATAAAAAAATCCCCTTTGCTTATCTGAGTGAAAGGTTTCACAACAAAACTATGTACAGTAAGGAAAATTGTATTAAACCCCTCATATGTGGAATTCAACAGGGATGCTCAATGTGCAGTTTGCCTGCATGCATCCATCAAGGGCAGAAAACACAATGTTCCAAGACACACACAATGTCAGGGAAAGCATTCCAGTGCATTTTACCCACAATCTCACTGATGATATGTATGTAACTATTGGGAAATCCCTACTTTATGATGGAAAAGCTACATTCTGACCTTTTTTGACATCTGCAATCAGAAAGCAATAGCATTTTATTCCAATATTAGTATCTGACAGCCCACATGCAAAGTTATACAGCTTTTCTCAGGTGTTTTTAGTGGATGTATTTTCTTTCTTAAATTTAAAATTAACAAACCTTTCCAGTCAGCTTTGAAAGATCATCTCCTCCCATTATCTGCATGTCTTGCATAGACTGATCATTCTGAAAGACAAAAGAAAAGTTTCAGACTAGAAATAATGGTATAAAAAGAAGTATAAACATGTTAACTTTTTTCTGATCTTTCACAGCCTTGGTTACCAATATTTTCTAATGCTCATTAGTACTGGTATATGACAAAACCACACCCTCACTTGTTCCTGTGGCTTCTGTCATCTCCTGGTTGTATTTAAGCAAACATAAAACTCCAGGCTGTACTAAACTGGAAAAGTTGCCTCTTCCTTATTAAAATAAAAAATATTTCCTTGCTTGCTAACTCTTAACATGACAAGTGTTGACTAACGTATTTGTCCCTTTCACAACAGGAAGACAGGAGCACCTCGACACTCGACCAAACACCTGTAAACACATTTTTTTTTGAATGGTTTTTAGGAACACAGGCAAAAGTGCTTACATCTGTCACTCACACAGAGGATTCAGCTATTTTTGAAGAAATTCATTCGGTATTTTTTTCAGGGGGAAAAAGGTTTTGAAAAATTATCACTTTTTATCAAGAACATTATCAGTGTACCACACAGTTTTAAGAGTTTTGGCTTTGCTTTTTCAATTAACTCAGAGATAAAATCCTTAAGGCAAATTCCATAAAATAAAATACTGCTAACCAGGTTGAACTAAATGGCACGCAACAGTATGCATGGAATTTCCTATTAGAAAAGGCATATAAAAAAACTATAAAACTTTTTTTTTGATACATTTATTTTACAGACATTTCTAGTTGCAATTCATTCTGACGGGAAATTCTCAGCCACCTCTAGTTCAAATTTACTATCAGCAGCACATGAAGTTAAGATCACGTAAGGGAGACATAAAAAGCCCTACTTTTAAGGAAGATAAGAGAGGCCTTAAATAAGCTAGCAAATTAAAAAATACACAGTCATGGCCAGACCATATGAACTTGCCAGAGAATGTAAGAGAAAAAACTACATATAGTGAATGTGGTTTTTTTTTCCAAATTGGTGCACGTGCTAATCTAATTTTCCTATCCACAGTAAGACAGTGTTAGTCCAACTTTAACAATAGCTTCAGTACCACAACATGACACTGCAGTTTACTAGTAACATCAGGAAGCTTTATCATTACAAACAACAGGCAAAAATGCAACACTTGAACACTTCACTATAATTTCATAAATCTAGTAAGCTTTGAAGTCAAATGTTTTTTCATAAATAAATAATGAGGCAGCACAAATTGTAAGTTAAATGAGGATTCAGTGGGTTAAGGGGTTTATAGCTCCTCTTCTTGCTCTCAAAAAGCAGGAGCAGCAGGGATAGGCTGCCTGCCTCTGCCACGCAGGTTAAAGCTTCATACCCTTGCAGATGGAAGCCACATCTGCCCACGCTCACAGCCCAGGTGGCAGAAATCCAGGGACTTCAAGGCACTTTGCAGCCACTTGATCACAAGCAAACCAACAACCCCTGGAAATATTTGTGGTGTCCATGGGAATGGATTGTCTAAATTAATACAGCCTTCCTGAGTAACTGTAAGTAAAGGCTGCAGAATTGCCCAGATGACAATTTCTCAGGTTTGCAAAGCTACCAAAAGGTTCCCCTTTTACTCACACTGCACTCCTCAAAAATCTCTTGCACCACAGATTTATAAGAGGCCCTTAGCACACATTGCTTTAAAAGATAGGTTTTAGACCTGCCTCCGCTTTTTCTGCACCGGATCTAGGAGCTTTAAGTCCCTTTCATGCTGCTCTGATTTGTTTCCTGGGAAACAGAGACAGAGCAGGAATAAAGG
>NW_009970726.1:2876139-2900906 GCF_000747805.2 Chaetura pelagica
ATGAAGGTTACATCCCATATGTGTTCTAAGATAAGTTTCAACATTTCTCCTGTTTTTGTAAAGACAAATAGATAGAAAAAAAACCCAAAAGCAAGAAACTGATTTCTCAGAAGATTATTTTTAAACTAACTAAAAAGTGGAGATAGAGAAAATTTTACATTCAGACTTAGCAAGCATAAGCCTTTTGTTGCAGAGCAAGACAGGTCACTCTCCAAAAGTCAGAGACATATTCAGGTCAAGACTATAAAAAGCAGGTAGTTGCTAATATCTATCATGGCATGTGTAACCAGGCAGCGACAAAATATTTTTTCATTTCCAAATGAGAAAGACTGGAATTTAAGTAACAACTACCATACATGAATTACTGAAGGGGCAGTTTGCCCTTAGTTGCTAGAATAAAAATAGAGAAAACCAAAACAGAACAAACACAACAGTGAGGTGCGATGATTAATGTATTTATTTATTTTCAACTAAAAAAAATCTCTTTCAGCAGTCTTCACAGAAGCACTGTTTCCTTTGCACTTGGTATTTCTGGCTCCAGCTGAAAGGAAGATGCTGAAATAGCATCTTGATTGCTGGCAAGCAGTTAAGCAAACACAAACGCCACTGAGAGCTGGGGGATCAGAGCATCCCATCAATGTGCATATTTACACATCGACTCTTGTGACACCACTGCACAAAATTATGAAAATTCTCATGTTCTGACTGGAGAACAATTGCTGTCAGAGGACAGGGCTATGTATTAACTGCATCTAAAAACCATATAGAAAAATACAGCTCAGAACCCTCCAGTCAAGGTGCTTTCAAGAAATTTAAAGAAATTACTTGCATCATGCAATTCACTGCAAAAAAAACCCAAACAGGTAATTTATTTTAATGCCATTTGTAACAATCTCTACATTTATCAATTAACTCCTTCTGCAAAGTACATACCTGCCAAACAGCAACCCTCCATACTACCATGTCACGTTACCACAATCATAATGTTCATTATGGTTGCCATGGGAACTTCTCAATGCTTTTTTCTGAGTTCTCTGTTTATAATCTCAAAGTAACACTGCACTAAATGTCAAGTATAAAGTACAATAAATGTCAGGAAAGAAAAAAAACTTTGGTACTGTTTCATTCAATATCAATTACTGTCAATTCAGAAGTGTTTAGTTTTCATTGTCTCAAGTAATTCAGAGCTGTTTTTTTTTTCCTTTTGGAGTTGTTTCATACCTTCACAAAATGGATAAGATTGAGTCTCTAGGACTTCTTGTAAATGCAGAGCCGTGAATTAAAGGTTCATTTTCTATCTCACAAAGTTCCTCAGTACTTGCCTTCTAACATCCCTAAGCCCTATCAACACTATTTTTGCTGTTAAATGGTTCACACTCAATATAATGTCCCAGTAGGAGACATATAAAACTCACACTATGTTTTGGTTAATGCAACACAAAACTTATTGAAGCTGTTTATAACAAGACATGATCCTTTTCAAAGCATCCCAAGCTATATCTGTAATACAGCATTTCTGGTTTTTTTTCTTTGATTAATAAATCTGCATTTTCCAGGATAAATCTCAATTTATTTATTTTTACTTGCAGTGTTGTGCTTTTTCACTTCTTCATTTTATAGTATAATTTTATTTAATTTAGACATTGTCAATATACATCTTTAGATCCTATGAATACTTGATGAACGAAAGCAAGAATGTTGCTATTTCCACCGCTGTTCTCCAAGGCATGAAAGATAAACTTTGGCTTTCTATGTTGATTTGAAGTATAGATATTTAAATTCCATCTATACAAAGTCATGTCTTTTGAAGTGGGTGGGGCACAGAATTATTACATCTCTTTTATATCTCCTGAGATCAACACTTGGACATAGTTCAAGTTACAAGTGAAATGAGTTGGGTGGTCTCAGGAAAATTTCTTATAAACAGCATTGCTTCTCTGAAAATTGCACCAAACTGTGAACATCTGTTACTCTTCTAAAGAAAGAGAATCTGGAGTGCATTAATGCAGGCCTCACTGAAACAAATATTATTTAATTGTGGGGAAAAAAAAAAAAAAGTGCCTCTAACATAACCAGTTAATTACATAACTAAATGATTAAATATGGACACCAGGTCATTACCACATGTTTATTTACTACAGTCTGCATAGATCATACGGAATTTCTTGGAAAAAAAAAACACCTTTTCCCTCACAATTAATCAGGGAAACTTAACAAAAAAAGATGTGACTATTAGACCTCTCCTGTTTTGCTTTAATAAAATCATAGAATCATAGAACTATTCAGGGTGGAAAAGACCCTTGGGATCACCAAGTCCAACCATCATCCCTGCTCTACAAAGTTCTCCCCTAAACCATATCCACCAACACCACATTCAAACAACTGTTAAACACATCCAGGGATGGTGACTCAACCACCTCCCTGGGCAGCCTATTCCAGTGTCTGACCAGTCTCTCCATGAAGGAGTATTTCCTAATGTTCAATCTAAACCTACCCTGTTGCAGCTTGAAATCATTCCCTCTTGTTCTGTCACTGATTACCTGTGAAAAGAGGCCAGCACCAACCTCTCTACAATGACAAGAGGCTTTTCAAAATGTCAAGTCATTAGTTTTAATGGGCATCAGGGAAAAAATTATATAAGGGTGGAGGTCTGCTCAGTGTCCTAAGATGTAAGAGATTTTTGTAATTATATCTAATTTCCAAGTTGAAAAATTATTCTCTGACAAATGGGGACTCTTAAGACACAGATCTATGGTAGATCATACAGAAGAATCATGTGCTAATGTGTTTTCATTATCCAATTTTTCCTTTTTCTAATATAAGTGAGTTTAAACCTAGATCCACCTGCCATTAATGGGAGTTGCAGTCTTGCACTGCTTCCACCCTACTACATGTTTCTTAATTTTCAAATAACATGTGTTTGAGAACATCACAGTCTGGTTTTAGATAACTGAGGGAGGTGGGTGGGAAACAAACCTAAACTGAAAAGCCTCCAAAAACCCAGATGCCAAATTATTTTTGTGATATTTTCTCCTCCTCCACTATCCATCTACTTTACCAACAGTCCCATTCATTACTCCACAATTCTTACCTGAATGAACCAAAAGGTGAGCCCAGCCTCACTGGTGCCCCATCAAACTCCCCTGCGAGCTGGTCACAGCCTTTAGGGCTGAGTGCTTGATCCAACAGATCATCTACTCATCCAGGCCATGAGCAGCCAGGTTTTTTTACGAGAGTTCTGTGGGGAACTGTGTCAAATGCTTTTTGGAGGTCCAGATAGACAATATCCACAGCCTTTCCTCGTCCAATAGTCAGGTCATCAGGTTATAAAAGGAGATAAGGTTTGTCAGGCAGGACCTGCCTTTCATAAACCATGAAACTGTGCTGACTGGGCCTGATCCCCTCATTATCCTCTAGATGTCTTCTAATAACACTCAAGATGATCTGCTCCATGACCTTCCCTGGTACCGAGGTCAGACTGACAGGTCTACAGTTTCCTTGATCCTCCTTTCTGTCTTTCTTATAGATGGGTCTTACATTTGCTACGCTCCAGTCCATTGCATTTGATACTGGAGGAAGGATAGTGACTGGGTAGGCTGCACTAAAAGTAGCTTTGAAGGTGATCTGAACAGCTACATTTTGAATGGCACTGAGGGAACAAGGTGGATGGTATTAAAGCCAAAGAGGAGATGACGATTAACAAGGTATTATGAAGATTTGAACAAAATTCTTGCTAGTTCATACAGTGAAGAAAAGCTGAGACTTTGAAACATCACATGGATACAACTGACGGATTAAAAATTTTCAGATACATGGCTACAATACACTGCTGCAACAAAACTGAAAATTACAGAAAACCCAAGCAGAACTTGTGTACTCTGGCATACAAGTTAACACCTATTAGTTATGTTTTTCAATTGAGAAAAAGCATACTGCTCAGATGAAAGCAGAGCAGACATGACAAGAAACTTCTTTCCACTTCATACCTTTCAAAAATGAAACCAGAGAAGCAATGTCTTATTACATTCTTTAAAGAGAAAATTACTTCTTTGAGACTTACTGTGGCAAACTGATTAATTATACACCCAAGCTTTCTGCATTAAAAAAAAAATAGCATTGCAGAAATTAATTGCAGGTATTGGCAGAGTTTAGATAGATGTATCTGCAATTATAATAACTTCTGCTTTGAAATTACATACTGTTCAATAACTATAATAATCTTTTGCTACATGACCATGCTTTACCATCTCAGTCATAAACATGATAATTAAAATGAAAACTTTTATGTTCCAGTTTGGATGCTGACACCCTAGTATGAAACCTAATTGCTTTGCAGCCTGCCTCCTGAGAAGTGCTTCAATATATGAGTAAGATGGCTGGGGAAGCAGCAGTATGGCATATACATCACCTGGTAACCCATTTTGACTACTAGGTCAAGCCAAACTGATATATAAAGCATATTAGCCAAAGAAAGAAAATCCATGGAGTGGCGATACATAAGATGCCATACTTAGAAGCAACACACACTTAAACTGGTACCACTATGGGTTTCTTCTAAAGAACAACAGCTAAGAACAAAGGACCCTAAGACTGTAGGTCAGTACATGGACTGTCATGGTTTCATAGCAGGGACCTAGAAGGACTATCCAGACTCAAGTATCAGCATTCAGAGGACAACTAGTAAGTACTGTTAAGCTGGAAACTTGTGCAAATGAGTGGGAATGATAAGGATCACTTCCCTGTAAAGACTGGAAAGCATGCCTCTGCTTCCCCAGAATGAAATGTACACCACCAAAAGGCAGACTGAAACCTCCAGGGCACACCCACATTCAAAATAATCAAGTGCAGGGTCACTGATATATTCGTAGGAGGTGCTTTGAAAATCTTGCAAACAAGCCAACAGTGATGAACCAACTGGAAATCAAATACAGTAAACTGGCATACACCCACTGTTGGAACATCACCTATCCTACAGGGACAGTAAAGGTACATTTGCACTGAAGCACTAATGTTTTGTGTACTTCTGTTAGCTTTAAAGTTGAGATAACAATGCCTTCTAGAGCTGCTTAGTAACTGCACCGCTGACTATGATGGGCTGAGATCTGTCTTACTGCTATTGCCAGCATAACCTCAGACAGTAAATTTTAAACTGGTGTAGGTTTATCTATCTGAGCTCCAGTTACTGCAATGTAAGACATATTATACATCTCTATGGTCTACGGTATAACTAATATGAAGATTTCACTTATTTTGTATTCCTTTTCTTCCTTGTTGCTCCTTAACAAAAAACTCCACCGCACAGCTTTGGAAGTGCTTGAGGTTCAGGCTAGTCTGTCCAGTGCCAGGGAAGGCTGGAGTTCTGCAACGAGGAAGTTGGCTTTGGGCAGAGAAACACAAACAGTGAACTTACTGGCAGCAAGGTCCTCCTTATCAGCTGACCTGGGGTAATGTGTATGCTTCTTCCCTGCTGTAAAAGCAAGGCAGATCATTCAGCTTCAACAACTCTCAGGGTAACAGCAAGTTATTAAACTTCATAAATAGGATTGTTTACAATAATCTGTTCACATATTCTCTAATTTATTTTGTACCAGGACTCTTGCATACCTTCTCTGTGTTTAATTCAAAGAAGGCAAGACATCTTAAAATAGATACTAGAAAATTCATCCCCTCTAAGTATTGCTTCCACGAACATTCTCTGGTGTCTAATGAAGCACTGAAACTTTTCCCTTCCTAAAAAGGAATTTGGAATTGATTTCTCTTGTGTGTACTCTCAGACATCAACAGAAGTGAACTCACATGCAATGTTAATGCAGTTACCATCGGTTAATAAAGATTACACCACGAACTAAGAACAAATTTGCAAATGCAAATATTAACAGCTGTAAATTCTTTACACGCTTATTTTGCTGGAAGCATGTGTTCAACATGGTATTTCTACTGAAGTTCTGTAGATGTACAGAATATAGATCACAGAATTGCTGGAGTTGGAAGGGACCTCTAGAGATCATGTAGTCCAACTCTCCCACTGGAGTAGGATAATTTAGAGCACTTTACACAGGACTGTATCCAGGGGAGTTTTGAGTATCTCCAGAGATGGAGGCTCCACAACTCTCTTGGGCAGCCTATTCCAGTGCTCCATCACCCTCACTATAAAGAGGTTCCAAGTAAAAATCAGAAAAAACTTCTTTACTGTGAGAGTGACAGAGCACTGGAACAGGCTGCCCAGAGAGGTAGTGGAGTCTCCTTCACTGGAGACATTCAAAACCCACCTGGACACGTTCCTGTGTGACGTCCTCTAGGTGATCCTGCTCTGGCAGGGGGGCTGGACTAGATGATCTTTCCAGGTCCCCTCCAACACCTAAGATTCTGTGATTCTGTGAAGTTTTTCCTCATATTTAAATGGAATTTCCTATGTTCCAACTTGTACCTGTTGCCCCTCATTCTGATACTGGGAACTACTGAGAAGAGCCTGTCTTCGTCTTCCTTGCACTCACCCTTCATATACTCACATACATTACATCTCCATATTTTAAATGTTTTCAAATAAAGAAGATTTTCTAGAAACACGACTGCATACATGATCTATCCCTGTAGTTTTATTGTGGGTAAACCTTCCCTTAAAATACCTAGACAGAAATATTACTTCAGTTTTATTGGCATCTCCAGGGAAAGGGCCAAACTGTTGTAAATTGCAGCAGAATTTAGACCAGCTAACTTGGCTAATAAGGATTATAAAGCATACATTATTTAATATTTTCCTTTCTAGTTCAGCAAATATGTTTTATATATTGCTTAGTTCAATGGGTCCAATGGGTTGTTTCATTTAAGAATGAGACAGCAAGACTGCAGCACCACATATAACTGTAAGGCACAAACAGCACCTGTACACTTAAAAAGATTAGCAAGAACTGAAATAAAGAACATGTGATACAGAATTTTTTTAATTGTATATAAATCAGAAACACAATACATCCTTAAAAGTCAGGTTACTTTCCACAAAGTGTAGTCCAAGGTTTTCTGGTGTTATAACTTTCCTGTTCAGCGAGAACAAGAGAAAACAGCTTTCTCTAGACTAAGCACAAAGCACTAACCTTCTGACCCTGACTATCAGCAGTTCTTAGGATTTGGTGATAAAAGGAAGGTAAGAGAAGAATCTTCAAATTTGTCAAATAGCCACAGGCTGAGAAAACAGATAGATAGGTGTAAGCAAGTTCACAAAAGATGAGACTGATAAAAACCTCAAACACTTAGTCCCTTCCAGCAATCTGGAGTCGAGTGTATCACTGACTCCTGCAATCTTGTAGTGCTCCCTTTCATATCACTCTGTTTAGTCCCTCGGCTAGTGACAACTTGGAAACTTAGATAACACTTCTTGCAAGGTTATTTTATAGTATCCCTTCTCTATTTAAATATTCTAACTTCAGTCTATCAAATGAGGAGTCAAAAGAATTCAGTGCTGGTCACACAGGTAAGCACTGCAATAATACAGTACTTCTTGTTATTGCTAGATTCCTTTAAAGTAATATTTTTGGTTTATGCCTTGCAGCACCCCTAGGGTGTGGCTCTGTGTGAACACTGCACATGCTATGATCTGTTACAAGAAACAGCATTTAAGAGATGCAAGTAAAAGAGTCATAGGATTCCTTGTGAAAATTAGAATCCTCCAGCTTATTTTAATCAATTTTGCACCATTTCAGACCTTAATATAAAAACCCACACACTAAACAGCATTAGTAGCATTCAAATAAGTAATCAAGGTGGTATTTTCCAATGTGTAAACATGTCATGGTGTTTTCAAATTAATCAGAGCTTATTTGTACGAAATTAGCAACCCTTATGTTCTGGACCTTTCTTACAGCTAAAAGCTTATCTCCCTATCACTGTAAAAATCTGTGAAGCAGGCTGAAAATACAGACTACAGTCTCTCCTAATGCTGACATCTAGTATTGCTGCAAATGTCGTAATTTAGTAGTAGCTTGCTGTATTTTTGGCTGAATATGAAACAAAAAATTTTACACAGACTAAACTTTAACTTCTTAGGCTTTGTAACAAACCACTGCTTTACAACAAATACTGTATGCATGGAACTTTAGAATTTGACCGTTAGAAAAGATGATCTCTTAAATGCTTTTAATGAAATCCCTTGATGCTTTGAACCTGTTCTAAAACTGACCAATTTAAAAAATATCCACAGTCTCAAATGTTAAGATGTTCTGGAAACCTGGATTTGCTTATTTTTAAAATAAAAATTGAAATATTTTGAAATAAAAATTGAAATATTTTGAAATATTTAAGCTCACAAGAATAAGTTTATTAAAAAAAAACTTCAAAAAAATTAACTTGAGATCGAAAACTCCATTTACACATAGTAGTTCTGCCCTCTGTAACATACTGTAATCTAAAACATTTATTTCAAATTGCAAAACATTTTTAAAAGGAAAACATTACATCCTGTTAGAAAAATGTGACCTTTGAGGAGACAAATTTCTCCAGAAAGATTAGAAAATACCTCTTACGGAGTTTGCATTAGATCTGAAGTCCAGCGTAACAGTGTAGCAACCCAAATACAGGGAAACTGTAAATTTCTTTCAGTTAGAAAAAAAGAATTTCACAGCTGAAAATCACAAATCAATCTAAAGGAAGGTAACACCTAAGCAGGGAACAGGAGATAAAAGTGAAAAGTATCTTGACAAGGCAAGTAATTTCTTGCTTTAATATGCCCCATGAATGCCTTAAAACAATATTTTGATACTGCTGGAGAGCTGTAGCACAGCTCAGTACCAGGCTGCCTTCACTGTCACATCTGTTCTCGTTCTGTCCCCATGGCAATCAGGCCGCTTCCTACTCAGCTCTCCCCCAGCTGAGCTGTTTGGTTCTCCCGAACCTCTTATATATGAGTCATTGAAACACTTACTCATACTTAAAACAAATCACCAAGGATTCAGATGGTGCTAACATATTTAAGTGGTGTGTAGGTGTGTTATCTGATGCATCCAGTTACAGAGATCACCCCTCTTTGAGTAAGTTTTACATTACAGATAAACTTGATAAACTGAGTGCAATATAGGCTTATTATAACCTTTCCTGAACTGTGCCCATAAATTAACGCCTACTTATATTATTAGCAACACTTCAAGCCCCTAAGCAGTGTCCAGCAGGAAAATACTGTTTGTTTGAATTAAAATAACTTAAATCAGAAACATTTTCTTACTCTTCACACTCAACAACCTTGGGCAAGTGATGAGTTTTAGCTCTCGTATTTCACAACGCTGCCATCACGTTAAATGGAAGCTCTAGATGCCTAGAAAGGAGAGCATCTGCCTCCAGATCTGAGAAGTTTCATGACACTGAGTTTTAAGGTCACATTTTATTACACATAGTATAGCCTTCTTCCATTTGCCTTAGAACACTACGAAAAGTAGGTTGGTTCACAAAAATAATGAGGTTTGAAATATCCATGCTCCCTCTGATGCCTCTGAAACTTATCTCTCAGACAAATAAGAGGGGAGTCTGAGGTTTGCACACTTGGTAATGAGCATCCCTTGACTATGGGCAGACTTCTTTTTCCATCAAGAGCTGTGCTGATGACAGAAGTTACTGCCCACAAGCTGTCCTCAGCTGTTTTTAACTCCCTGTGGCAGGGGCTACTACCAGGCTGAAATACGTGTGTGCATCTGGGTCAGTAAAAATGAACCCAGCAAGCTGAAGTGATTCAAATAGGTCTCTCATAAAAGGTCTCATTTGGGCTGAGACAGAAAGTCCTCAGAAGCAGCGGAGCTGGCAGGAAGGCACTGCAGACCCTGAGCAATGAACTGGAGACTGTCATTGTTCCAGCCCTTGCAGATGCAGTCAGAAAACAGACCCATTTTCAGTGTCTTCATTTTCAGACCAAACCACTAACTATCTGTATCTGAGGTACAGATGAATATGGCAGGAGAGCTTATTCTCAAAGTTGCCTGAATTACACTGTAGATGCAGGTTCAGTCTAATAACAGCATCCACAATTTAACCAATGAGATTCCTGTTCTTCTCATTACATTTTTGTAAATTTCTTCAAAAAATTAATCATGTAGTTGCAAGAATAAGCTTTAGGGACAACTTCCGCTAACACATGTTCAACTGCTTTTCTGAAAAGCCTTACTGTCTCTGAGGCTGACATTTTGCAGTAAGACATTGCTGCACGTAGAAGTGTTTTTTGTCTCTTTCATGAAAAATATTCTATTTTTAAATACGTCTTAACACTTGGAAAATGAACATTGAACACAGTTATAAGGACTGTGAGTTGTAGAATCTCCAAACATTCTATCCACCTAAAACATGGTGTTTCCACTCTTCCTTTCCTTCTTAACCATCTCAGGTCTTATTAAGTTTCATGAAATAACTGGGATACAGACATAGCATCAGTGCCTGCTGAAGACTCACGAGTATCTTTGGCTTAGGACTGTAAAGGACATTCTACTCATTTTAGCAGGTTTGAACACTTCACAGAGCTTTCACTCAAAAAGATGCAAATGCTATTTTATCCATTCATAGCCATGAAAAATAGCCATAAAATCCCTTTGGCAATTTTTGGCAGCAGATTTCTAGTCCCAAATCTCTCATCTTTAGCTTGCCCGTAAGATCTATTTGGCAGCACTATCTACAATCACAAGAACACACTTCTAAGAACAGCAATGACTTTAAGGTCCATATCCTTGATACTGGTAGCTTCTGTGGACTAAATTAACGTCATATTTTTGTTGCCTATTACTATCTAAAAGCAATTCACACTACAAAATCCTCTCTACAGGTGTACACTATCTACAGTGCTGACTGTAACCCATGCCTCTGAAAAAGGTTAAAAGAATCATAGAATCTTAGGGGTTGGAGTATATTTTAGTTTTTTAATGTCTACTACACACACAACTTCTCTCCAAATCAAATAAACCACAGTTTGTCTATTCTGAAAATACTTGTTGCAGGTCAAATTAATAATTCACAGATAATCTGGAGTTCCATCCTGTGAAATTATTGCATAATTTGCCCTTCAAGCTGATACAAATTCATTCTACCAGGTAGGCTGCAATTTGTAATCCTTCCAGGGCGACTCAGTCCAGAAAATGACACAGTCATCAGCTAAACTTGGCACATGAAGCAAAATAAAGGGAACTCGCAACTTGCCCAAGAAAAAGCCTGTAAGTGCAAAAGCTAATGTGGATTCTCTTTCATCTCAGGATGCATATTTTTCTCAGGAGATCATAAGTTCTGTTTTCATGACACACAGGAATGGAGATAAACAATCATTGTAACACTGGTGTACAGTTTGGGTATAGATATGAATCAGTAAATCCACGCAGTACACCTAGTTGTTTCTTCTGTGTTGCTAAATGAATAAAACCATTTTGAAGTGACTTGCTTTTTAGGATCAGGATGACAACATTCTGTTGTCAGGTTCATACTGATCATAAAAAAAAACCACACAAGTTCTGAACTGTAAAATTATACTGAATAAGGACCAGTTATTATGCAAAGCAGGAATAGACCTTTGCACTGTTCTCTGCTTTGATGATAGTCTGATGCTTCATGCTGTTGTGTTTTTTTAAGATATAAGTATTTAGTAATGGTGTATGAGAAGTAAACGTAGAGGACAGAAACATAAATTATTTTACTACATTTACCAGTGGACTTTCAACATACTCACTATAAAATCCCTCTGTTGCTTTACACCTACAGAAAAGAGATTTGCCAGAACTATTTACTGAGATGGCTTTATATAGTCAAACATTCAGATTTCTACTAAACAGTGCTTGTTTTGTTGCATGTTTTCAGAATATTGCAACAGTAATGGTCCTGTTTATGCCAAGATTAACAACCAACAGTTGTAAATATATTTCAAACAAATGGAGGCTGAAGAGGAAACAGATCATATAAACGGATTTGTTTGTGAACAGACTTCAGGGAAACCATTGTACATGGATAACAACTCAGAGATTTTTTCATTAGTTATGTTCTGGAAACCAGAAATAATATATTTATTTTAAATAATGACATTAGTTGACCAAATCCACATAATCCTCTAGAAGTTTCCCCCAAGCAAGCAATAGGTCTTTGAAGTTAATTAATATTTTTCAGGATGATTTTCAACAGTATCTTATTGATGTTCTTCTATATTCTTCTATAATCCACTATTCAGACACTATATGAAAAACAGATCAATATTCTGTAATCATCTATGTTCAAAATGGAATAAACAACTGTGATAACAATCAGGTTATCAACAATTCACATTCTAGCCTTTTTCAGAAGTGCACTGCACAATTTCATAGAATCGTAGAATGGTTTGGGTTGGATGAGACCTTTAAAGATCATCTAGTCCAACCCCTCTGCAATCATCAGGGACACTTTCAACTATATCAGGTTGCTCAATGCCCCATCCAACCCGGCCTTGAGCGTTTCCAGGGCTGGGGCATCTACCATGTCTCTGGGCAACCTGTTCCAGTGTTTCACCAACCTCACTGTAAATTTTTTTTTCCTTATATCCAGTCTGAATCTACCTTCTCTTAGCTTGAAACCATTACCCTTGTCCTATCGCAACAGGCCCTTCTAAAAAGTCTGTCCTTATATTTCTTATAGGCTCCCTTTAAGTATTGAAAGGCCACAATAAGGTCTCCCCAGAGTCTTCTCTTCTCCAGGCTGAACAACCCCAACATCCTTTCCTTATAGGAGAGGTGCTCCAGCCCTCTGATCATCTTCATAGCCATAGTCTGGACTCGAACAGGTCCATGTCTTTCCTGTACTGAGGACTCCAGAGCTGGATGCAGTACTCTCAAAGTTATTCAACATAACAGACCTTGTTTTCACAGTGTTATTTCAAAATAACAGAGACAACTAGTCTTCTATCACTTTAGTCCACACAGGAAAAAACAAAGAAATCACAAAAGTTTAAGGAAAATTATTGCTTTCACTCCTAGTTGAGCTCTCCATGGTTTTCAGTGAAAAAAAGCTATGCCACTGAGATTCACTTAACCTTCCCCAAAATGCGAGGTTTACTGTCATACTTACTTTGTAAAATACAGTGATTAAGAAAATCAAACAGACAACGATGGATGGGAACACTAAATGTTTCACAAGAACAGGAAGTAATGCATGTAGAAAGCACACTGGCCTGCCTAATAAAAGCTTCTGGTGTTCTTCCTTTCTTCCACCAGCTCCCACCACCAGTTTTGATGACTCTTAGTATGGTTCTTCCCATTTTTAGCTTCCATTATCTGTGTGCTGAAGAAGTCTTAATTCACATATTTTCTTTCTCTCCTAATGACAGGTTGCTGAGAACTTCTCAAGAAAGTCTACAGACTCCGCATACTGCCTCTGCTTCTCCACTTAATTTTTCAGATTCCTTTCTAAACTCAAATTTTGGTTTAACAATCACATTTGGCATACCCATGGATCAGGATTAGGTGATGCTATTGCATCTATTAGTAGTGGATTGATAAGCCAAATCATTCTCTTCTGTTTCAAGCTCTAACTGAGCCTTTACCTTTGTCAGCCTGTCTTAAATTGCTTCTTCCACTCTGAAGAAAGAGAAGCTCTAATTATTGTTTGTGAACACTCTAGTCTTCTCCTATGGTTCTCACACTATTTTTCTTAACTAAAAAATATCTCGTTCAGCCCTTCCCTTCATGATATCCACGTCCCTCTACTCCTTTCTTCACTCTCTCCTCAAACATTCTTTCTTGTCTAGTTGTATCTGTTAATTTGTAAACACCCTATCAAAACATCTTCCTGCTTCCTCTGTTGTATTTCCCTCTGGATTCTTCCGCATTAGTTCTTCAATCTGCTAAAGTTATCAATATCACAAACACATTAAAGAATTTCTGGATCCATGTTTCTCACCTCTCCTGCTGGTGTATTCTTCAGTCAGTGTTTCCAGAATACATCGTTTTCCTCTAAAACTTGGCATTCAGCTTTCCATACCTGCATCATACTTTGCATGAGGGCCACTCTAGTGGTTGTCTACCCACTATATTTACTCTCTCACTACTTTTGAACTCATTCAAAACACTGCATGTTTTCTTTGTTCTGCCTCATAGAACTCCGAGGTGCTGCTTCCCATTCAGATTTCTATAAGTGGATTTTATTTTCTTCTCCATCTACTTCCTGACTCTTACTCTTAAGTCTATGTGATAATTCCGTATCAGTTTATTCCTATCATCACATTTTCAAACTCTCACCTTTATGCTTTCTTTTAACTTGCTGGCTGTGCTAGATGCTTGTAAAGCCACCATACAGCCTCTAATCAAATCCCCACTTAAACCATGCCCTTTTTTTTACCTTCTTAAATACACAAAATTAAACAAGAACAAGTATATTGTATCATCTGTAAGTCTACAAGGAATGTTTCCTCCAAAAATCACATTTCTTTGGAGGAAAACTATTCAAGTATCTTCCAGTCATGATTCTTTTCCAGTTCATAATTATTTTTAATATGTCTTTCTGATTAAGAAGCCTTTAAAATCTGAGTTATCAAGTGTATCTTTGTAAATGGTATATTTCTCAATTTACATATATAAACTTTGTTTACAATTAAGCACACCAAATTTTTCCTTTTTTGAGCTACACCTGAGCCTCTTAAGTTTCCATCCACATGTATAAACTCCTTAATTTTCTCTACTATATCATTTTAGCATTCTAGTGAAAAAAAACCCAAAAAACCAACAACTAAACAAATGGAAAAATACGATAACATTTCTAGAGGAAATACAAATACGCTTTAGGACCAGGCTGCACCTCCAGTTTCAGTTTCAGAAATTCTATTAAAGATCTAAGAACTAATACTGATGTCTGTAGAATAAAAGTATTACAACCACATTAATTTTAGGTTACAGTTTCCTAAGGTGGATTCCACTTTTTTCCTAAATATAATAAGTAAAATATATTAAAAAAAATAAGTAAATTGAATCTTCCCACATTACCTGGGAATACATAGTAAATTCAGTAATCCGACATGCCAATTTGAGATAATGGAAGAAGACAACACTTGGAAAACACAGGGAAGTTTTTCACAAAAATATCCAAGCTTAGGCACATATGTCATTATAGACAGATAAAACCTTGCTCATTAATATCCAGAGAATCTAAAATAACTATGCTTTTAAAAAAAAATTAATTAATTTGTATTAAAAAGTAGAAAAAGGAAATTACATGTCAAACTTTCAGCTACTTAATAGGAAAGCAGAACTTAACATTGATTAAGTGTCTAAACTCTGAAATATGCTGACAGGTTTGAAAAACAAAGAACCACATAAAGCTTTTTTGCAATTTTTACAATCTATAATCATGTATTTATGCCAGACATCAAAGTACATTTTCCACGAATACTTTGGAGTTAAGATGCACTTTCACTGATGCTAAGATCTGACTTCGGGTCACAAATACATCCCATTTTTGCTACATGATTAAGTTATGAAATTCCACTTTAAATTACAACCTCTAAAAATCAACTAACCTTTCAGTATTGAAGTTGGAATGAGAAAAAAAGTCCCATGAGTTTCAGCTGAAATTAGTTGTTGGATTTAAACAGCTGGAGGGGGGAAAGGAGATGTATTTGAAGGAAGAGCAGCAGGACTCCCTTTAGGAGAGAAACAGAGAAGGATTAGTAAAAGGAAGCAGGATAAACAATGTGATAAGAACAGGGTCTATAAAATGAAGAAGGGATAAAGCACTAATAAGTCTTAACAGAAAGTGGAAAAGAAAAGAAAAGGCAAAGAGTGGAACAAGTGACGCTCCAAGACTTTATTTACATTTAAAAATGTAATTATTTGTCTCTGATTAAAGTGTAAAACACTGTGAGAGTTACGTTATTACAGATTAAACTGACATGGGAATCTCATTTAAGGCAGGCACATGGAGTCACTTAAAACTAGTAATAGCAAGTTCCTGACATGTTCTGACTACAGCTGGGTTGAAAAGGTAAAATTTCTCTAAAACCTGCAGCTGGACAGGACACAACAACAACTCAAAACACCAAGGATGGCAGATACTGGTAACAGTACGAATGGAATTAATCTACCAGTATTAATGTAATTCCAAATGTATACTGCAGAGTCATTCAGCTTCTCAAGACCAGGCAGATATCATGCACTGTTCCAAGCACTAAATCAAGCACAGCTTCAGGTTCTAAATTTATGACAACTGTTTGGAAGCACATATAAGAAAAAAAGGATTTATTTTCTAAAAACTGGATGCCAGCACTAGTCCTACAGAAGGCACAACCTTCCTGCTAAAATGAGGCTAAGATCTAAAATATGCACAGCTACTAAATGCTAGGATCATCTAAGACTTAGTCTTGATAATTGTATCCTTGCATAACAAAATTTGTATTGCAGCTTCAGCTTGATATGGTTTTATTTTATATCCTAAGCATTGATGTGAAGATTTCCACACTTCTACAACATAGCATCTCCTACTACTCATTGGTCATGGGTGAGTATGGCTAGTAAGAGTTGACTTGCCACCAAGGAAAGTTTTAGAACCAGGGTATCTTCATACTGGATAAGAGAACCCAATAGGAAAAGCAGGTGCATTACCTATATGCCAGGTGCAAAATCATAACTAATTTATGTAATTCCACTATTTACCAAGCAGTATTACTGAAGTGCCATCATAAGTACACAAAAAAAAAATGAGTATAATTTCCATGTGCTGGAAAGTGTGTAATACTAGTATTGCATATGCTCTTCACAGACCTGACTAATTCTTGAAAGAGAAGTCCCAAGACCGAATCCTATCAAATAGCTGTAAAAGCCTTTCATTTGCTTCTCTTCCATTACAGAAAAAAATCAGACTGGATTTGTGAAATTCAGAAGTTTATCATCACTGGGGTCAGAGCAAAATCCCAACCAATCAGCCTCTGTCTGTGGGAAGGATGTAGCATTATTGTGGGAACTATTAGACTCAGTTAATTGCATTTGTGCTCAGAAAGAACTTGTATTATCTCTCTATTTATTTAGTGTATGTAGGTATTTCCAGGACAACTTACTTCTAGAAATGCTCCCTCACTATGGAGTGTGAACTACAAGGTGAAATGTAAATGCACAGCTTATGTAAATAGAAACTGTAATCACACATTCTAAAAAAAAAGGCAGGTCATCTCACTGTCATTGTCTCACTGAAGCAAATGAATCATTGCTGCATAATTTCCTCTGAAGATACCAGAAGTCAATCCTTCAACGCTGGATATGGTTCACAGAGTTGTCAGGGTTGGAAGTGACCTCTGAAGATGATCTAGCCCAACCCTCCTGCTAGAGCAGGATCACCTACAGGAGGTCACACAGGAACATGTCAAGATGGGTTTTGAATGTCTCCATAGAAAGAGACTCCACAACCTCTCTGGGCAGCCTGTTCCAGTGCCCTGTTAATCTAACAATAAAGAACTTTTTCCTTATGTTTAACTTATGTTTAACCTCCTATGCTCCAGCTTGTCCTGTTGTTGGGACACTAGGAAAAAGAGTGGACCCATCCTCCTGACACCTGCCCTTTAGATATTTATAGGCATTTATTTCATTTTCTTACAAAACACTATCATCATCTAGTGGTATATCTTGCTACTACGTAAAATGCATGTTATGCAGATGAAAGCATTTCATTTACTTAACGTCAAACATTTAGAATAAGACTTGGGTTTATCATCTTGCAGTTACGCCAAACTATGGGGGTGGAAAAGGAAGTAACATAAAATAAAATTGACAGAACTGTTGAGGATTTGGGGAACAAACAACATGCCGACATTTTACATGATGGAAACTTGCATAATTTTCTGTCCAAAAGTGAAGACAGACTAAATAAGAAAAAACACCAGCTTGAGGATGATGCTTCATATCATCATTCATAATACCCATAAAATGACCCAAAAAAGGGTCATGAGCAAATATTTTGAAAGAAAACCTTACAGGTTTTTCAAACAAAAATTTTTTCACCCTGTTCTTACACAATTGTGGGGTGGGGAAATTCCCACTTACAAAAGTCCATTATTTATTTTGAACATAACCAGAATCTACATAAATAAATTACTGACTTACGTGGTAACTTTTCAGTCTAACAAAATCGACTTTCATGGAGATGAACCTTTCTGAATTTCTGCTGAGATTTTTAATGTGCTCCACAAGGTCAGCACAGAACTTGTAGCCACCTTTGAGGACACAGAGAACCACAATATCATTGTCTCCAATGTCTTGCATAATATCTTTGGCCAATCGTTCTGTCCTGGTGCAAAAAAAAATTAAGGATAAAATAACATTAGGTGCAGATTATCCAAGTTGATGGCATACTTTCCTTGGGGCTGCAAAGAAACATGCTGGTGAACATACAGCTTCACTGACAGTCTAAGTGCCTTGGCTTGACTGGGTTTGGATCAAGTTCAGAATAGGCAGACAGAGAGTGATGGATGCAAGACAGGAAGAATGAGAATCAAACTGGTCAACCCGAAATGCATAAATTCTCCACTTAAAAAAAGGGAGTAACACATCTCAGCATATGTTGAATTCATAAGCATTTCAGAGACTTCTGAGCAAAGAATGCAACTCAGCCTTCAGTTTTACCTCACATGAAACATCAATATAAAATATTCCAGTATTCCCTAACTCGTTGTGTTAATTACCACACAAGACCAATAAATTAAGTGAAAGATAGGGAAAAGAATGACTATAAATATTTCACACTGATGGGCTTTGGAAGACACTACTACCCCTACAATTTCAATAAAAACATACATAAACAGTATAAAGAAATGCAGTATCAATCACAATTTTACAAAACGTGTACATTATCACTACTTCAGGAAGAGAGCAAAGAGTTAAGTGACTTGTTCTGAGATCACACATGAAAACAATCAACATCATGCTCCAGTGAACCTGGAATTGCAGGGTTCCAGTATCTGCCCTCTCTCTGACAACTGCATTGCAAACGCAATGGCTGAAACCAAACAATACACATCTCTGCCACACAATATGTTTTCAAGGTAAAAATAATAAACACAAATGCTTATCTTAAGTAGCTTTCCTTTCTAAAGAACAAGGTGGATGGCATTTCTAGACCTAAAATGGGGTAGCAAGTCACTTCTAGATGTAAACCAGGTATCAACAGAAAACTGAACCATGTAACTTGATGTTTTGAGGAAAAACAGCTCAGTGCATTGTTTCTCTAAACACTTTTGCTGGAAATTTCTTTGATACCACTCTGAATAAAATCAGTAGTTTCAATGAGAGTGAACTTCTTGACAGGATGCAATTTATTAAATAATCCTGTAAATTATCCCATGTCTTTCATGACTGCATTTTTCATACTTTTTTTTTTCTCTCTGCCCACTGAAATATGGGAATCCATTTTTCAAACGGATTCAAATACACTGAACTTTAGTGACACCTACATGTATGCATGTACTGGAGAAGAAAAAGCTCTAAACTGAAGAGAATAGATTAATTAAGAGCAAAGGCTGTCACTTCATTTTTGTATCTTTGTATTTGTAATGCTTAACTAAATTCCATATAGCAGCCATTAGTATTTTTTAGATTTGAAAGATAGAAGATATCATTAGATCATCTTGCTTAGTTTAAATATGTAATTCCTTTTACTGGTGTAAGAATGAAGATCAGTAAGAATTTCACTTACTTACTTTACTGAAGATTAGTAAAATACTATTTTACCATTTTATCAAGTCTGAGCATCATGGGGAAAAACTTTAATTAAGAAAAAATATTTGTTGGGTGATTTTAATTGTTTTATATTCTTCCTCAGATTGTCTGAGGAGCTGAAATTTAAAAAAATTCCAAAGATTGTTTTGGATTTTAAGAGTATTAGTTCCAGCATTGACAAAAATGTACTCATTTCGATTTTTAAATAAAATCACACTTTTTTTTTTTTAACCTACATTTAGTTGCTACCAACTGAGAAGAATTTTATCAATGAGACTTCTTCCTACATGAAAATTTTGCATGAACACAATATATTTGGTTCTGTGTCCTTTTCATTAGAACAGAATTGATCTTTTCTGCTGAATTTAGAAAGAACAGTAGAGTTCATTCTGTTCAAGTACAAATTCAATGCATACTTCAAACAAATTTATATTGCATTATATGAGAACTGAAGATATAACCTATTTATTTTAATAAAAGGAATTCAAAGTCAGTTGACCATAGCCAAAAGAGATGAAAAATTCAACACAATGGTAACAGGAAAGGCAACAAAATAAAGCTTGTGTTTAAGAACAAATGCAAGAATCATAACTCTTCCTTATGATGAATGTTCCAAGGAGTTACAACCACTTCAGTACTTGCAACCAGCTGTTTTAATGTGGTAGGTTGAAAGCTGCAGGCTAAAAGTGTCCCAAGAAATTCCATTCAGATATTCCAAATAAATGCAATGTTTAAAATTACTATTTCCATTTTGGAATTTTATATATTTTTTTAACAGAACATCAAGATAGTAACTGAGTGTGAACACTGAGCTGGACTACCACAAATACCAAAGCACTGTTAAATGCCCACACTGAGACCACATGGGAACCACTACAAGGTAAGGAAACAGGGATGATCAAGCTTTCCCACTGGCACCCTCCAAACCTACAATCAGGACCCAAACTGTCTGTGACAAACTTACAGTTGTGCTGAATGACAGAAGTCAATGGTGCAGTTAGGAACAGTTTAATTGGGACTGCTGATCTGTACTAGGGAGTTGGCAGAAGTTGTACGTAACTGAACGCAAATTTTGGTCCTTTTTGTATTAAAAATACAGGATGGTTAGAGTGCAAGTGGGACATTCAAATATAACTGTATGAAAAGCTTTGTACTTACCCTTCCACTTCCAGCTCTCTTGTAATTTACATACCAATGCTGATTTCACTATATGGTCACACTTTTCCTTTTGTGGGACCCCTGTCTCATTCAACATCCAAGTTAGAAATTAGGTGAAAGAAATCAGACAGGGAACTGCTAAGACAACTGCAAGTTGTCTTAGCATTTCCTAACCTTCAAGCATTTTTTTACTTTCCAAATTAAATTATTGGTAATTGGTAACTGCTAAGATATTTTAGGACAAATGTTATATACACACTGCCTGGATGACATGCCTTCTAAAAATAATACTAGCTACTACTGACCAAAAAATTTACTTAGTAACATTCAAACTAGACATACCTGTCAACAATTATGCCATGAGGTATAAGTACATATTCCAGATCTCCACAGTAGTGCTGAGGATAAGTGAACAAATCCAGACTGTATCCAGGCCAATTGTCTGAAATCTGAATATCAGGTAATTCTGTTCAGAATACTTCATGGTATTTGACAATATGTAACTGATATAAAATCAGTGTTTCTGTACACTCTATTGGATTAATTAATTGTATGTCATACTCTCTTCCAGTTAAACTCACTATTTCACTTTTCCTATTAATTACTTTGCCTCCCTGTATATCTCAGAAATCAAATGCTACAGTTTCTTCCCCACAGAACATGGGAAATTTCACCTGAAATTGCAAAAAACTAGAGAGAAAGTTTAACATGTGACTAATTAATATTAGACCAGTGGCTAGTCTAATTTCTTACTACCTTCAATCTCAAAATGCAAATATAAGATTATCAGTAAGAACGGATTCTCCAACAGGAGATTCAGACAATGACATTAAGAGTTACAAATCATGTTAAAAATATACATTTCTGGCTTAGAGGTGTTTCAAAGTTGCACATAAATAAATATTCTACATAAGAAACAGCACACAGAATAAATTGTGTGGTTCTTGGATGCTATCTGTATAGATCAGTGGAAGACTGTGCTTCTTGCCAAAAGTGAGGCTTTTAATTAAGGTAAGTTATCAAAGATAAGTGATCACAAAATTTTCACATCTCACCTCACTATCAGCTAGTCTGTAAATAATGTATTTACATAAAAAAGATTTTACACATTTAATATATGTTAGTTCTCACAGCATATAGTGGCAGTAAAGATTTAGGGCAACAGGTAAAGGCTTCAGAAAGCTATGAAGATGCAAGGTCATCAGCACAAGAACTAAACAAATTCTAAAACAACAATTTTCACAATTCCTTCTGAAAGACAAGACTGGCAGGCTCACAAGGTATCTCAGAATCATTGCAAAGCTTTGCTTCAATATTGGTTCAGGACAAAAAGTGACACCTAATAGGTTTTCTCTACAATCATATTCTTCAAGTCACATACTGTCTTTCTTATTTCTCCAGCTTGCCCACATGAATCTTGAGTAGAAGGATAAATGGTGAGAAACTTGCCTTTCTTAAGCGCACGTCTTAGTGGCATTTCTGCTAAATATAGCCTTTAAAGGACCACCACTGAAACCAACTTTAGCTTACAATTTCTTGTATTAGAACAATAAATCATGTCCCAAAAACATCTAGGCTAACACAGCATATTTGATGTTAAGCTATTCCTTCACATCTAGTCTTCTTGACCCTAGTTATAGCCCTTCCGTAAGCTGTACTGAAGTATGCTGAGTCATGGATTTTTGTTTGATTGGGTTTTTTTGTGTATTCATTGACACCTACACACATCTTGACTGTCGTGTTTTCTTAACTCTGCCCAGTAGTTTCTGTATAAAAAATCAGTTATTTGTTGGTAACTACTACTTGCCCATAAAGAGCATGACTTAGAGATCACTGGAATTAATGAAAGCATTTCCCCTGACTTAGACATGCCTTGAAACTACACAAAGAAAAAAGTTGCTTAGTTATGTTCCTCATTTCCACACAAACAGATTATAAATATCCTCCCTGGCGAGGATTTTAAGTAGAGTCAAATCCTGCTCTAAAAACAGTGCTGCAGTCCTGGGAAGCCTATTTTCCCATCTTCATTTTCAGTACATAAGGGTGGCTGACAGTTTTTAGATGTTTTGTAGCAATGAACTGCCTCACCTGGTTTTGTTCAAAAGCATTTTAACATAAAATGAAACAATTTCAGATAGCGCTTTAAATTTCAATAGCACTATAAACATTGATGAAAACCTCTGTCGCTATCACTTGCTTCTACATTCTCATCAAATTGCATGTTTTTTGTGTCATGCAGGACATCAAACTACATGGATAGAAAATATTCAGAATTCATACAAACCAATAGCCTTTACTTAGGTTACAGTAAGTCTTTTCTGGATGAGGATGAAACTTTCATTCTACTATCTATCCTTATGGTTGTCTTGAATAAAAGAACATAAACTGCATCACTTTTCAACAATACTGAAGTTCTCATTTACAAGGGATCACTAGCATTTGACTAATAAAGATTAAATTCACATGTACTTTCTAATTAATTATTCATATAATATAAGGCCATTTCATACCCTTCTTTATTTTGAACAGGCATTTCCTAAAAGTAAGGCTTAGAAATTTTCATTTATTCTGAAGCTATTCACAATGTTATAAGACAATTTTCTAGTAACTGTAAAGTGTGATTATCCTCAGTTTAATAGCTAAACATATAAAAATATTTTCCCCAAATTAAACTCAACTTCTATGTATTTCTAGCTTTAGCCCTTAAAAATATGAAATATTTGTGATTGTGCCAATAAAAAGACAGTATTCAACTGGATAAATAAATATATATGCTAAATATATTGACACACAACATCAGAGAAGTCCTACAGTGAAATAAAGTGCCCTTTCTAAAGTTCAGGCTTAGTATGCCCAAGTAGCCCAACAGAAATTCTTCAGTAGCTCTTTACAAAGTTGATGTGAATATCTACAAAAAGTGATACAAATACGTGACAATACCAGAAATGCCTTATGCCTTGAGGCGTAAGAAAGAAGCTGAAGACATTCAAGTGGAACAACATCGCTAGTTTTGTTGTCTGGGTGGTTCTCGTGACATCTGAGCACAGTGCTTCCTTCTAAGGAACAACAATCTGGATTCTGCTTGTGTATAAAATTAGGGAGCAAGCATCCAGCAAAGCCCAGCTTTTGTAAACTTAAATCCTAGTGTGCTGGCCTTACTTTTGGTAGGTTTTTTGGGGGCTGTGGAGTGTATGCACGTAGGCAAGCGGAAGGGATGAGATCAGTTCAGCAGAATATTGTGAGCACTCATCCCCTCCCTCACAATATCCTCACGTTGCTTTTGGCACTAAACACAGTCATCCACTTTAAAAATGCCATTTATTACACAGGTGTCAGGAGAGGTGGCTGATGCACGGTAGCTTCTGACAGAGCTTGAACACAGAACGGTGGGTTTCTTCGGTAGTGGGGCTGAGGAGATGCTGGCGCGGACGGGGCGTGAGGGCTGCCCAGCCCTGGGCCGCCACCCGGGCAGCCATGCTGCAACTTGGTTAAAATCTCAACACCACAATAAAGTAAAACCGTAACTAAGGCGGTGGCAGCGATGCTATATGCTTCACAGGATAACGTGTTTTTTTTCCCTCAGTTAATTTTTGCATGATTTATTCAGGCCCACAGGTAACTCAAAACACGCTGCCTAAGTTCAAGGTTATTCCCACCCCAGCAGAATGAGGAGCAGCCCTAACAGCGGGCATGGCAGCCCCCCAGCTGCCACGGGGCCCGAGTGCTGTCCCAAAAGCGGGGTCAGTCACCTCCACACACAGAGCAGACACTTGCTTTAAGATCCGTTTCGGGTGGGAGCCAGACTCGGCGGGACCCCTGGGGATCCCGATCTCCACTCCTCAGACAGCCCCGCGAAACGCACCGGGTACTTCAGGGCCGTATTCACACAGAGGAAGACAAAAGCCCAAGAAGCGCGGGGAGCCCGCGGGCCTGCCCGCCTCG
>NW_009970726.1:2901330-2909702 GCF_000747805.2 Chaetura pelagica
GGGCTGCGGGAGGCGGGGCCGGGCCGTGCCCGCCGGGCAGGGGGTGCCCGAGGCCCCGGGGCGGGGGGTTGTGTCTCTGCGCTCGGGGCCGGTCCTCCCTCCGCCTCCCTCCTGAAGGTTTGTAACGCGTAGGCTCAACTGTACGTAAAGCGACGGGGCAGGTGTTCGGGCAGCACTGAGGGACGGGCGGGGTGGGGGGAAGGTCTGGACAGAGCTAAGTAGGAGGCCTGGGAATAAGTTACTGGGTAAGATTAAGCTGGTGTGGTTTAAACTGACAGGTTTTTATTTAGACTCTAGGGAGAAAAAAAGGATTCCAGAAAGCAAATTTCCAGTAGTTCTTCCATTCTTGCAGACTTCTGAACTGGTGCTCCTTCATCCCCACCACTGTGCATATGATGGCGTGAGCTACCTCTTCCCAAACCTTCAGTCCACCACCATGACCAGGAACCATGCAGTCTTCTGCCATCCCCTTCTAATTATTTTAAAATTAATATTTTGCTCTCATAGCTTCATGGATGAGAAGGAGCTTGCTTCTTCTCTTGGGTTCCTCTGTTTTCTACCTTTACTTTCCCATGTAAGAAGTTTAAATTTGGACTTCCTGTTTCCTTTTTGTATCCTCCCTTTGGGGAAAAATGCTAGCAGCCTCTCAGTCCACTATGGATAAAGTTGCAGCTTTTCACTTTCTTAAAAGTGAAAGTTGGTTATGATTTCTGGTATTTATCCATTAAATATACAAGTAGTAGAATTCTGCCATTCCTATACTAGAATTACAGGCAGAGAGTTTTAGGGAAAATGTGGCAAAAATTAAACACCAGATACCTGGGGTGCTCTTTCTTCCAAGTAGGAAGACATTTCAGTTTGGTTTCTAGAGTGCAGTCATTTACACTTGCTGGTCACAAGTCCTAACAGATGAATCCAGAGAAAAGTATGGGTGTGTCTACAGTAGGAGTTTGGTGTCCAACATGGGCTGTTTTTTTAGGTGCATCCTGTTAGTACATTTACACTCCAAGTCTGGCTAAGTCCTAAAGCAATTGAAAAGGTATGCTGAAAAAAAGTTCCTGTTCACAGTGCTTCAAATAAACTTAATAAAAAGTAATGAATTTGATAAACAGCATATACAGACTTGTACAAACCTACCTAAAGTAAGTAAAAATATTTTGGTAAAATAGAATATTTTCATAATGGGGAAAATCTCTAAACATTTTTGCATTTCAATTGCATGTCAACATGTCATACTACTACTGAGAAAGAAAGTCTAACGTTTCATCTAATCTTGGGGATTAAATGCTACTGATTTGTACCCACAGCCACTTTTCAAGGTGTGAAGGTTCTTCTCACTTGGAGATGGGCAAGAACCATTTCTAAAGCCCACATTCTGAAGCTAATTGGATTACAGCTAGAAACTCAGATTACTGTTGCCACTGCTGTATGAGTCCTGGTTTCTTCTACTTTTTGGACTGGTTGGCATACTATTACAGAGCTTTATGTCTTTTTAAGCCACATTCTTTATCACAACACTGCAATACAATAAATTGTTCTAACTGCGCCGCAGACAGAAGCTTAATGATTTGCAAAAGACAAACATGAACAAGATAGTAAAAAAATAAATAAATTCCTCTGGCACTGTGCTGAAAAACTCAAGCAGGAAATGTTTGTTCTTCCCGTCAAGGTTGGATGACTGCATTTTGTCAAGTCTTCCTTTTGGTATTCTTCTCATCCAGCAGTCTTACAGGGCTCACTTAAGAAGTGTAATGAAGTGTCATGTCTTGCTAACAATAAATAAGGGTATGGAAATGAAATACTAGACAAACCTAGCTGGGGTGCAGTTTGAAGGGTCGTGCTGCTACCAGCAGCCACCAGTCCAATACACAAAGTTGTGCTTCTCTGCATAAGATTTTTTCATTGGCAGAAAATGTAATTTTTTTTTATTATTTTTTTTTAACTTTTGTTGCAAATGAGACAAATTCAGGGTTCTGTAAGCCCACAGAAATACCAGAAACCAGAATTAATGAGGCTCTTTGTGCATGATGGAAATGCAGCTGCTAGGGATTTTGCTATGGACGTATATGTACCTACTGAGTGTTTATATTGTACTATGTGGTGTAGAATTAATGAATTTACAGTAGATTTTAAAAATCTTTTTCAATTAGGGCCAAAATATGATTATTTAAAACATGATGTTAGGTCCTTAACTGTGAAAAAAAGTGTAAGCGTTCTGAAGAATGTTCCTATTATCTTTGTTTAGTTGTTTGTTTATAAACTAAAAATAGGAGGAACAGAATAAACAGTTCTAGATATACAACCATGGGAAACGATCAAAGGGGGAAAGAACAAAGAAAATAGGGTAGATAATACTAACAAGTAGGTCTGGACACATAGCCAAAAGACATAAAGGAGCAGATGGAAGAAGCAACACACAGAGAAAAAAACGAGTTAAGAATTATATGCAAATCCCTTGTGAATGTATTTATATCTTGGGCCTTTACAGAATTAACTTTATCATTTCAGTTACACATCCTTTCCTTTCTTACCCTGTTACTGATAAAAGCATGACATGTAGTATAGTCTTTCACAACTCTAATGTAAAGAAATACTGAAAATGGAAGGTTAGGGCAGAGACGTATCAAGAAAGCAGTCCAAGACAAACATTACCATGGAGTTACCTGTTAGACTTTGCAAATCCATTATATGTATTCTCCTTCCAAGAAGTTATAACCAACATTTGACAACTCAGTTTAATATGTAAACAACCAAAATAGACAAGAAAAGCATGAAAATCCAGAATATTTCAAGAGGTATGGCTTACCTAGATCGAAACTTGCCAATTAGGGGTTGAAGTAAGAGCTCTTATTCTGGTTCTGCCTGTTGCTGTAGCTGTTATGTGAACAGCAGAACTGTAAACAGTCTTATCAAGCATAAACCTGCATTTCTTAGTGGTTACAAGGCAAATTACCCGCCCTCACCCCCCAGGTGTTGCAGAGAAAGACATTTTTGGGTAAAATGGCCACTGAAGAGAATATTAAAAAGATAAGTCTAGTAGATGCACTACTTTAGGGCATGTTGAAGGCAATTCTAAATTGTTTTCATATCCAGTTTTAATGTATTCCAGAATTTTGAGTTCTTCTGCATTACCTGAGGCAGATACCCAGTCCACAGGGTGGCGGCTGAAGACCCTGAGTGCTACAGAACATACCTGCCAGACAGTGTTGCAGACATCTGGGAGAACATGAAATACTATTTCAAACCATTCCAACATTCAAGAACGTAGGGAGACAGTAGGAAAAGCTGTCCAATTAGTCCCCCTTGTGACTACTGTACCACAGCAGCTGATGGAGCAGCAGTGCAAGCTGGGATCTATTTGTCCATCTTCAATTCCAGCAGAATTAGCACCTTGAAGAATTATAAAGTTCAGTTTTAAAGCAATTGTAGCATTTAAGATGCACAAGGGAAGTTCACAACATGAGGCTATCACAGTTTACCTGTACTGAGCCTACAAGACTGATAAAGGCTTTGAAAATTAACTATTAATAACTTTGATATCAAGAAGATTGCTAAAAGCTGCCATTCCACCTGTTAATCTGCTTTTACTTTTTTATGACCTTTAAGTCAGTGTTAGGCACTGCTTGACAGAATTCTAGGCTTTGACTTATTTCGTCTATGATAAACATACTACATTTTTGTTTGTTATTAATCTCGCTATGCCAGGCTAGAGCAGTGAGAGCTTCACTTGGCAATTTCCTGGCTCCTGAAGATACTCTTCCTGCTTTTCAGGTTCATGTTATTAATAAGAGTTCCTTATAGCTGAAATAAATGCAAACAAAAATTTCCTCTTGTCCTTTAATACTAGAATAAACTTTATTTCCCTCATAATATTATGCAAATATTTCTCCCAACAAGCTATTGAGAAGTATTGACATTTAAATGATAAACCATTATTTTCAAGGAATGCCGCTCACATCATATCCTATGACAAATTCATCATGCACTGCCATGAAAACTAGTCAGGGAATTGTAAATATGTACATAGTGGGTTACACCCAATGTAATGAACTAAACTGTTAGGAGTTTTGTTTTCTTTTCAAAGGAGGTTGTTCACTTGGCTTGATCACCCTTTTTACTTTTTTATTAAACCAGCAAATTTGGGAAAATCTGCAAAACCAAAGAGTTTTGAGTGTTTTAAACAAGTAATGGTTTAAAGACTTTTTTTTTTTTCCCAAAAAAAATATCTCAGTCATCTTTGATGTAATTTGTATACCTCACAGCTTGCCTAGAATAAACAGCACAGTAACAAAAGTGTATTGAAAAGCAGAATCTGGTCCAGCAAGTTCTCCAGTAGAGCAGGCATGCTGAATGTCCATGGCCTGCTAACCCCTGAGCTCTGCTGCTGCACAGAATGACCTGCTCCCTCAGGGTGCTGGAATGCTGGGTTTGGACCATTTGCTAATTTTATTGTTTGTGTAAAAGACAGACGATTCTCCTAAGCAAACAGCAAAACCTGGTGTTTCCTCACACTGCAGTGCTCGGGGCCATGTGTTGAACACTAGTAATTTTTTCTTTCCTCTAAAGAGAGAACTATTACATTGTTTCCTCAGCATTGATATGGCCCCTGAAGAGATATGGGACTAGTCCTAGAGCTACCTGTCTATCTTTACAGCAGCTCTGGGAATTAAAGGACTCACCTGAATTTTCTATATGGGGCTTCTCACCTAGCAAGAGTAAATGAAACATTAATTTAATTAAGTTTGAGTGACCAGTTTGAGACAGCGGCTTTCAAACTGTTATATAGTGCTGTCTAGGTTCAAAACATAGCTTCTAACTTTAGGCATACATATGCCGTATTGGAAACATATGGGCTCAAATTGCAGAAGTCAGGAACCCCCCAAATGAGAAATGCAGTATAAACAGCTACTAGTGGAAAAGCCAGGTAAAAAGTAATTTACCATTGCATTTCAAAAACATTCTATGACATTGCTCCAGGGAATAAGTTAAGTGCTTTAAATCTCATTTCTCTTCCTTCAACTCCTACTTCCCAGTTGCTGAAACAAATGAGATGACGGTTCTTGGAAAACAGATCCTTTCAGTAAACAACTTGAATCCGTCCCCTTTATTGCATGGTCATAATTCATTCCTAGATTATAATATGTGTTATTATTAATGTTGTTGTTATCATCATCATCATATGGCAGCTCTGCTTACAGACAAAATTTTATGTGTCAAACACTAAGCAAAGAGAGAAAAAGATTATCCACATGACAGATAATTTACAATCTAACAACTGGCAACAGTGCCAGGAGAGTTCAATGAAACTGCACAGGCCAGCAAGATAACCCCTAATCTCAGCTCACCGGCAGCTCAGCTGCTCTTACATTTTTGATGGGCACCATCGCAAAGAATATTTGAAGAAGGATTGGAATACAAAGTGATTCCAGTGTTTGTGTGGATTTCTCCATGCTGCTTAGTCAATACGGAGGCAAGCATCGAATAACAAATTAACAACATAGGCTACTACAGTGACTGAAGATAATTTAATCCTCACAGCAACATCCACAAGACCAGCTGACATAAATCTAATCTCCTATTTTGCTATTCCTGCTCATCTACAATAATTTGTTGGACATACAGTCTAGAAAAAAAAAGTATGTTTTTTATAACTTGGTGAGGAAAACCTTTTTCACTGTAAGGGTGACAACACTGGAACAGGCTGCCCAGAGAGGTTGTGGAGTCTCCTTCGCTGGAGACATTCAAAACCCATCTTGACATGTTCCTGTGTGATGTGCTCTGGGTGATCCTGCTCTAGCAGGGGGGTTGGACTAGATGATCTTTCCAGGTCCCTTCCAACCCCTAAGATTCTGTGATTCTGTGAACTGGAAGTCAGTCACATTTACCTTAGCACCCTTTAAACAGAAAAAAAACAAACAACAAACAAGCAAGAAACTTATCTCACCCTGAATTCCTACCATAATGCCACTGCTTAGCCTGGAGGATGAAACCATGGAATTCATATTTTATTTACATATCATTACATAACATAAAGGAGCTGGAGTAAGATCAAGACAGAATGGAAAAAAACGAACAATCTAGGCATTCAGCAGTCAAGTATACGTGACTACCTCAGACATCCACTCATGGAGTGAAATGGCCAGTCCTGAGCTTGGTCAGGCTTAGTACACCTCTAGTTACTGAGGTAGATGATCCCAATCAGCAGCAGGGCTCAGCAGATGGCTTCCTTGACTATGGGAACGGTCAGGCAACCTTAATGATAGGTTTTACCACCTGTCTCTCCTGTAATTATATTATTAATATCACAAGCATCATAAAGCCAAGGATGAAAGTGTTGACTAGGACTGGCATTTATCTATGACTCTCATTAATCTGCATATATGTGAAGTTTTCTTATCTAAAAGATGTCTGACTTCATTAGGGCTGAAATTGTTAGATGTGTTGTTTGCCCTGAAACATATGCCAGTGAAAGGGCTAGATTTTAGCTTTGTGGCACAGTGATCACAGCAGCAGTTTGTGATGCAAATTTTTACAAAAATATAAAAAGGGCCAGATCATGCCCTCCTATAATAAAACCCATCTACAGAGACTCAGGAAAATTAAATTGGTGAGGAATTTCTCCCATATTATTGCTCCCACAGAATTATGCCCTTCCTGTTTTGCGAGGGGAATGAGGTTACCCCTCTGGAAGGAAGATTCTGAGGAACTGTCCCAGACTTAGTCCCCAGGAATGCATGCAGAGCCCAAGAAGCCACCATGCTTTGAGACCAGACACATGGAGCCCATATGCCCTGACAGATCTGATGCTTGCTTGAGGCAGCTCTGTCGGGAGCCCTACAATCAGGAACTCCCTGTTTGTGACGATGCCATATCTGATCCCTTCCTTCCTGGATATAAATAGTTTCATTCCAAAGAACAGCCAGTGAGATATTTATCATAATTTCATGTTGCTATTTTTAAAAAATAGATACACAGTTTTGTTATGCACCACTTCCAGCAGGAAATATTTTCATATTGTGGCAACGTAACTCTTACTGATCAACAAAACATTCATCCCCATTTAGTAGGTATTCTGTGATGGCTATCCAATTTAATATGGACCATTAAAAAATACTAGTTTGAGACTTATGAAGTACAAGAGGCATTTTAATTATTTTCATTCTAACTATGTCATTGATTATCAGCAATTGACTAGTGAATTTAGAGAACATTTAAACTGGCAATGCTGCTTTTTAGCTTGTGGGCAGACTTGTTTCTGTTAACATTTATCTTTAATCCTTCATCTCTTATGAAGGAACAATTTTATCAGAATTATTGAATTTAGTAACTTTTTTTGCTTTAGTTAGACTGATGGTACATATTAGTTGATTCACAAACATTACATCTCCAGTTACTAGCATTTCCTGAACATACATACAGAGTTACATTATTTGGATTCTGTAAAAGTATTGTGTCAAAATTCTTCCCAATGAGAGTTCAAGGGTAGGAATGTTATCCTTCTGCGTGTATTTTCAATTGTATTCATTATAATACATTTTTCCCAGGATCAGACATATTGGTAGGTCACATAGAATATAGATAAAAATAGACAGGAGTTAGAACCTCCCCATCAGGTGACAGAAGCTGGTCACCTGTATCAAAAGGGGAACATCCCAGGTGACAGCAGAGCTACCTGCGAAGCACTATATGAGATTTATGCAAAAAACCCCACAGTACTGTTGAAAGACACTAGTAAGTGACAGCCCAATCAGCTACAGAAGTGCATGGGCTTTAGTCTCTCCCTCTGCTGTTAAGCAGGAATACATTTTGCATGCCTTCCTGTTCACTTCCTAGTTTCCCAATAATATACTAATATCGCTCTGACAATTTAAAAAGTAGTCATTTTTACTGGATGAGGAATGTTTCCAAGTGTGGCCTAGTTGCTTGTCTCAAATTTTGGGATAGGCCACCACCTACTTTGCATTTCCATGAAGACAGTACTGATGATAAACGGAAGAACCAAATGCAGATCCTCAACCTAATGCAGCCAAATGGTCTATGAGTAACTAAAAGCTGAGACTGAAGCAGTGGGAATGCAGGCTGGTTTGGAGACCAATCTAGTTTTTTTATTCTAAGCCACAAGAAACAGCCATGTTTGATTATATTGCATTTCTTAAGAAAGGCATCTTGCACTTCACTAAGAGATAATGTGACATGTTATTAAGTGCTTATAATTGGTGTGGTTTTCTAAAATATACAGTATAAGTCATTATTTTGAGTAAATAGTATATAAAATTCATGTTTGACAAAGCTACAGGTCTCTTCCAGCTTGTCTCTTTTAAAAATAAACATGATTGCTTAACACTGAGTTACAAAGAGGAAAATACACATTC
>NW_009970726.1:2909817-2921818 GCF_000747805.2 Chaetura pelagica
ATTCCTGCTCACCCACACTTTCCTAGTGTGTGTCACAGTCAATTTTAAGATGCCCAAGAAATGCCTAGAATTACTGTGAGGTCTTCAAAGCCATTCCCTGACAAATTTATGAAAGGAACTTAATGTATGTGAAAATTTGGTTTTTAATAGTTCATATGAAGTGTTTTTACTTCATCTTCTGCTGATGTCAGATACTATGATGTCACAACGACCGCTGGTGGTACCACACAAAAAAGGCTGTGTTCAGAAGTGAACATTAAGCAGTATGAAAGAAAAGCAATTTTTCTTTTTATGCAAATAATTGCAGTATAGCATGCTGGTATAATTTCTACTTAGGTCTTGATTCACATGCTAGTAAACTGCTTTCATTCAAACATTACACACATAACAGCAATCAAAACACATTTTTCTACTTTAGTTGTAGATTTACAATAGTATTAGAGAATTACTTATACATAAAAACACACAGCATGCTACATGTGGTATTTGTATTGTATCTCAATTACTCAAGCAACTTAGTGAAAAGCACAGCTACAGCTGCTGCTCGGGGTAAGTCAGGACTTCCACGGGGGAAGGCAGAAACCCGGTGCAGCCAGCTCCCACTACAAAATTTGTTTTAGTAACAAAAAATGAGCACACAAAATATTGTGCAGAAGCCAAGCAGTTTAGAAATACCACTGCTCAAGCTTTTAAATAAAGCACAACAGCTCTTTAATAACTAGTCCAGAAGCCGTCCCACGCTGAAGTTATTTATATTTACCAAGCTGTCTTTGGCAGAAAATTATTTCACTTCCTTTTGGCTACGCAAGGAAAGAAGTGCTCCAAACATAAGAAACAGTCGTTTTCATGCTTTTTTGTATGATGTTTATATAAATCTTAGTAGTTAATAAAAATTACAAAGAAGAATAATTTAAACTCATGTTTTAATACTCAAGGTTTAGTTAAGAATTTTATTTCAGAACATTTTCTAAACTACACAGATGACAGCTCATGTAATAGCTTTTCTAAGAAGCTACATACTTATATTAGTTGAATGTTTTATTCTTAATAGTTGGTGGTGTCAATTTCTTCTGAGAATTTAGCACTTCTTGGAGATGTAGGGGTAGAGAAAAAGAAAAGGAGAAAAGGGGCAATATCTGAAAAACAGTCCTTACTCATTTGCAATGTAGATAACTTTGTGCTTCTTGATCGTTTCTATGTCATGCTCCAGTTGTTTCATCTGTGTCTCCAGCTTTTCTTTATGTAACATCTTGGGTATGGTGTCTGTTTTTACTGGAAGACACTGAAATTCACGATACACTTCATCCCAGTTCTTTTTCAGCCCCTAGTGCCATTACATGAAAAGGAGATATATGAGAAAACCTTACTTCATTAAGAATAATATACCATAAACCACTTAGGGTTTTTTGTTATTATTGTATTTGGTGTCACTGTCGTGTTAAAATAATACATAAATATATGCATAATGTTTAATCATCTTAATTGGACAAAGTTAATTAATGCTTAAAGGTCCAAATAGTTGCAACAGAAGTAATTCTGACTCATTTTGATGCAATATAAGGAGTGGTCTTTAAAAGAGTCTATACCTTGGAGAGAAACAATTACAGTTTTTAAGAGGCACCAACACAATAATTAATCTAGCCAATGAAGGACAAGCTACAAAAATGCTAAACTGAAAAAAGTATGTCAATGTGTTAACTCTCTAGCCTACCAGGAACTCAAGGAAGCCTGTACACTTCATTTCCAGTCCTCAGTATCTTCAAGAAAAACTGCACAAGGTAAATGAAGAATGGCTCTTTCTTATTTTATATGAGACCTGTGCTTTCAGTGATCTATAGGTAGGCAACTTGGACTGCTCCACTGTATCTAAGGCTAGTATGCTCACTGAGGGATTACTAGGATACATAAAAGCTGCCTCCAAACTCACAACACTCTAATGCCTTCTTTTCTCCAAAATGCAACAGGAATTACCTTACAAATTGCAACCTGGCTACCACACATAGCACATCATCACACACAGCAATGTTAGTTACCTTAAGTAATCCCAAGAGTACCAATAGTTGGAATTCCAACCAAAATTCAGCATCAGCAGTTTCACTTCATCTCACCACCAGCTTCATTTTCCATAGTTGAGGCTTTGCTCAGACCACGGACACCAAACCGACCTCACAACTTTTTGACTTCTATGAACAGCTTTGAAAAAATTCTAAATAATTACATTCCCTTCCTAATCTACATTTACAATAACAACTATAGGTGGCTTACTTAGCATTTGGACTAAAAAACCTAGCTGTCATTGACTCTATCGACAATAATCTTAATAACTGCTACCTCTCAAATGATGCTACAGTAGCATTACTGTAGTAGACAGTGAACTATATCTTCCATATATAAAAGCTCAAGGCTAAAACCTTGCCTAAAAACCCCATGCAATCTGCTGAAATGTACTCATAAACCTGTTAATTCAACATTAGAGACAAACTTTTATTCATCATTAGTTGTTGTTGTGGTAGCAATTTGTGCTTTTTGCATGTTCATATTAAGCACCTAAGTATTGTCCATAAAGGTCATTCCAACAATCTTCATACACAAATATCTACATAAATTTAAAACCTACTTCAACATGTGAAACTTACAGAAAAAAGGTTGTTTACTGTCTTGTAGTGCTACTTGTCTATGCAATGCAAGGCTGCAAAGTACTTAAATAAAGCTCCTAGTAAACCAGACATCAGATACAGTTTACAAATATATAGTCATGAAAATAAGTAACCTATTTCCAAAACTTTCATAGAAGAGAGATTAATAGCTTCTTTTAAATAACTCTTCTTTGAGTTCATTAGTAAAAACTAGCATGGAAATAGTTGAAAACAGTGAATTTTTAAACACATGAGAGCATGTACTCATCACAATTTACTCTAACCCTGAAGAGCAGAGAGATCAAAAGCAGCGCTTGACTCCCTCTATAAAAATCTCCCTCACAGCTCCTCCAACAGCAATGTAATATGCTGACCACTACTGCTATGGGCTAGGTCACAAACTGAATAGCTAACTCTATATAAGGAATTCTAATACATGCTGGATCAGTAAGAAATATGTACCGCATTTATCAACATTCTCTTTTACTCTCATAAAATCCCAACAAAGTGAGCATAATGGAGAATTCAAAAAATGTTGGCACAAATTATTTCTCTTCATTTTTGTAAGTTCATGGGGTTTGATTTTGTTCTCAGACACCTATTGCCATGTATTCCTTCAAATCAGATAGTGCACATGTGTTCACTAGCAATGTCAATTAGTTTAAGAGATGAGAATTCCCATATGTCTACAGCTGAGCACTGGGTAGAAGCCACATATCCCAAGAAGCACTAATTCCTTCTAACAGTATAAAAGTATAAGTAATCTGGCCCATGAAAGAGCAAACTTTAAAAAAAATTCAAGAGAGTTAATAAAAACAATCAAAAAACATTTTAATAAAAAGTATTTCAGTGCACTCTTGTATTTAAAAAATACATAACATAATTTAAATCAAACTAAATGCAGAACTGTGAGCAGCTGAACTCACATGCCTTTTGGCACATATATTTTTGCTGCATAGTTAACTTGCTGGGCCATCAGCTTGTCCCATGCCCTTCCCACCATAAAAATATCTTCATCTTCATCCTTGCTGTTATTTATATTTCTGTCAATGCAATACTCCCACCTCTCTCCCATATTCCTTCCTAGCTTCTCCTGCTTGCTCCATAAGCAACAGACACCATTGTGCTAGCTTTTTGCATCTTGCTGATTGACCAATTCATCTCTGAAAGTGAGTTAGATGCTGTGATTTCTGTCTAGATATACTGCTGGCTTTTTTGTGGGAAATTAGCATCCTGGAGATGTCCATTCATCCATCCATCCACCCACTAATTTGTTTCAGGTGGTTGCTAAGATCAAGTGTTTAAGGGACAGATACCACAATAATATAAGCCTCATTTTAATGGGAAATTTGTCTAAAATGAGGTCATGCAAAATTCCAGTTCAAGGATAGGATATACTTTTTAAATGTGTCTGTTCTGCTCTACTTCTTTTATGGTATCATATTATTTCTCTTTAGAAGATCTTGTGCAATAAGAACTGTATAAAAGACAGCATCCAAAACAGCTTGACAAAATACAAATTTTCCAGTCTCAGTTTTAAGAATATCTTGCAATTCAATTGTTTTCTATTTTTGCCACATTTTAAAGCATGACTGCATGCTTTAGTGAGGTCACACTGTGAATACAGAAGCTGCCAATGAAAGTGGAAATGTTATACATCAATAAAAAATAATATTTTTCCATTATTCACAAGCAGAGAGTCAGAACTGTCACTTAAGCCACATACGTGATTTTTTGCATTCCTATGAAGTTTCACTGAAGTCCCAAGTCATTAAGGGAGATAGGAATCTAACAGAATTGAAACACTTGTAAAACTGGACTAAAACTGTAGCTACATCAGCTCCCTGCCGTTCAGTTTACAACTGTTCTACAGCCCCACCTAGTGGAAAATTACCTAACTCATTTGCCTCGCTTAAAAAATCTAGTATATTATTTATATGGACTTATATTACCTTATTTAATCTTTTGTACATGTTACTAATTACACTAAATCAAAATATGCACCTGCAGAAGACTTTTCCTTTCTTCATCAGATAGAACTTTCATGGCTCTTTTCTTGAGATACTCCAAGATACTGTCCTCATATTCTTTCTGAGCTTTCTTCATTTTTTCCTTTCTCTCTGTTACATATTTTGGTATAACACCATAGTCCTATAACAGTAAAGAATAAGTTTCTTATACGTGCTTTTAAGAAGGAAACAAAGACACACCTGTCATCCATAGTACATTACATTTGCAAAGACAGCTTGAAATGGAATGTTGTGCTACAGAGCAATAAAATCCTAAATCACTGTGTTCTTAGAAGTATCAAACATTATTGTCTTTGTAGCCTGAGTAAGACATGTAAACAATTCCCTTCAATTTCTTTTTGCAGCCTTGGAAGACAACAGAATCCAGAAACCAAAACATCTATTTATAAGAACTGATGGTTAAGTGAGGAGTTTGAAAACCCTTAATGACAGCAAGCTGTTTAATATTTTACATTTCTATATGGTGTCAGATTCTACATTCTGAAACACATTCCTTAAGTACTTTCTTTGAAGCATGTTCCTGTATCCTGACTTTTGCTGAACATTGCCTTCTCAATCAAAGAGGAAATGGTCAGGGACCTGCTGCAACATGTAAATATACACAAGTCTATGGGGCTGGATGGGTTGCACCTAAGAGTACTGAAGGAGCTGGTGGACATGGTCACCAAGCCTCTTTCCATAATTCATCAGAAATCTTGACCAAAAGTCCCAGCAGTTTGGAGGGTAGCAAATGCGACACCCATCTACACGAAAGGCCAGAAGGAGGAACAGGGAAACTACAGACCTGTCAGTCTGACCTCAGTGCCAGGGAAGGTCATGGAACAAATCAACTTGAGTGCCATTACACACCACATACGGAACAAACAGGTGGTCAGGCCCAATCAGCATGCATTTATGAAAGGAAGGTCCTGACTGATGAACCTGATCTCCTTCTATGACAAGATGTCTGGCCTGATGGATGAGGGAAAAGGCTGTGGGTGTTGTGCACCTGGACTTCCATAAAGCCTTTGACACTGTTTACCACTGCATTGTGATGAAAAAACTGGCTGATCATGGCTTGGATGGGCATGCTCTCTGTTGGCTGGATGGCCAGACCCAGAAAGTAGTGGTAAGTGGAGATAAATCCAGCTGGGGCAGGTCACAAGTGGAGTTCCTCAGGGATCAGTTTTGGCACCACTTCTATTTAACATCTTTATCAATTACCTCAATGAGACAGACTGGATCAATGAGCTGAGGTCAATTGAATGAGCTTCAGTAAGGCTAAGTGCTGGGTCCTGCACTTGGGCCGCAACAACTCCATGCAGTGCTACAGGCTGGGGGAAGAGTGGCTGGAGAGCTGCCCAGCGGAAAAGGACCTTGGGGTGGTGATCAACAGGTGTCTGATTATAAGCCAGCAGAATGCCCAAGTGGCCAAGAAGTCCAACAGCATCCTGGCCTGTATTAGAAATAGTGTAGCAAGCAGGACCAAGAGGTGATCATCCCTCTGTGCTCGGCCCTAGTGAGGCCACACCTCAAATACTGTGTTAGGTTTTGGGCACCTCACTATAAGAAGGACATTAAGGTGCTGGAATGGGTGCAGAGAAGAGTGGTTAGGCTGGTGAAAGGCCTAGAGAACAAGTCTTAGGGGAAGTGGCTGAGGAAACTGGGGCTGTTTAGTCTGAAGAAAAGGAGGCTGAGGAGAGACCTTATCGCTCTCTACAACTAACTGAAAGGACATTGTAGAGGCAGATGCTGGTCTCTTGTCACAACGCAATAGTTTATAGGACAAGATGGAATGGCCTAAAGCTACACCAAGGGAAGTTTAGGCTGAACATTAGGAAAAAATCTTTCTATGAAAGGGTTGTCATACACTGGAAAAGGCTGCCTAGTGAGGTGGTTGAACCACCATCCCTAGATGTGTTTAAAAGTCATATAGAAGTGGTGCTTGGGGATATGGTTTAGGGGTCAACATAGTAGAGTAAGGTTGAAGGTTGGACTTAATGATCTTAAAAATCAACCTAAATGGTTCTCTGATTCTATGATTTCATGCCACAGAAGAGAGTGAACAGTGTTAACACTTAGACAAAAATTAGACTAGTTAGCAATGATAAACTATCCCATGCTGGATGTACCAGAATTGTGTTTCTAAGGGGAAAATTTATTTCTGAATATCCTAGATAGACTTGGGGGAACAAATCTATTTTGCCTTATTCTTTGTAAAATGAAGCCTATGTAGCCCTACCAGAAGGTATCCGACTCCACCTTTTTCCTATCAAATGCTAAATGATTCACAGATCTCTCAGTGTTGGGTAGAACTATGACTAGCATTGTCTATCTATGTGTTTAGCCATGCAAAGATACTGCAAGGGCTGCAGGTCACTTTTTTTGCATCTTCTCTGTCATGAGTTATGTCGTATGTCATGTCTCTTTTTGCATAATCCTCTGTAATGAGCTACCAGTTTAGATAAGCCAGATGCCTGCTACATCTTGTTCTCCTGAGTACTGGAATGGACTGTTCTTGTGCTTGGATGAGGTTGTCCTTAGAGTCATGCCAGCTCTCTCAAGCTCCTTTCCTTTCAGAGCTTTTTCTTTCACAGGGTTCTACCTACTAGTTCCCTGAATAAGCTGAAGTTTGCTCTCCTGAAGTACAGGGTTGGTACATTACCACCTGCCTCCCAGAGGAGGAGGGGATCTTGAACTATTTCATGACCTGTACAACCAAGACTATTACTGATTATCACACCTGTGACCAGCTCTTTCTCATCTGTAAGTAGCAGAATGAGAAAAGCATGATCACTGGTTGGCTCATCAACCATCTATGGTAAGAGGCTGTTGCTGACATGCTCCAGGAACTTAACATCATAAACATTTCATAGAAGAATGCAACAGAGAACTTAAAATAGGCATTGCTACTAGTATTTCCACTGTAATTTAATAAAACTTACCTTTTTTTTAATATATTTTGGAACAAGTCCTGAAGCTTCAAGCACATATTTATCTCCCTGTCTCCTATCAACATGAATAGCCCGAGGCTTTTTAGGTAATTCTGTGATAGCAGCAACTGCATTCGTATTTATAAAATTCTTTTTACTCTGAAGTCCCATAACTGGGTGATCTGTCCTCCGTGGCACTGACAATGCAGGCAATTTCTTACTATCTTGTTCTTTTTTTCCTGTGAATTGAGCATGTAAACATTCTCAGCAAAAAACATGAAGAATTTTACAATTTAATGTTATTACATTTTTCAAAAGGACAAATTATGTGAAAAATTACTTTGAAATATAAACCAACTGTATCTACAATGAAAGAACTGACTGAGAATGTACTATGATGAAAATATGTAGAGTCAAGCTGTCAGAGTAGAGTAGAGTCAATATGTAAGGTCAAGCTCTATGTACTATGATGAAAATGAGTATGATTTTTTGGCATAACAAAAGTTTTCAGAACCTACGAAATACTACGTTGTTTTAGATGGATTTTCCTTATGATATGCCACTCATTTCCTCTTAAATGGAATAGTCTGGGACTTTTTTCAAAAGTAATTTTAATGCCTTTTACTTCAGATGTTAATTTTCAGGGCCCTGAGCCATTAATGGCCTTTCCTAGTCTCACCTGGGGCATTCACCCCACACCCTTGGGCTCAGGAGACCCATTTCAGCCCTGTCCTGTCAGTGCCTGGCTGAGCTCTGTCAGCAGTGCCTGCCCCTAGTCCTATTCCTGGGACACATTTTCATCACCGTCCCACTATGCTTGCCTGCCTCTGGTGTGGTGGGACTGTACCCTGTTGGTGAGGTCATTGAGGGCAGCTTACATTGTGGCTGCCCTCAATTTCTGGCTCAACCTTCCCTGAGGGATGACTCCTGCTCTTGTTACTCCTGAACACTGGTAAACAATTTCTCACAATCCTTTCTTCAGAAAATATTGAAATTCCTCCTTTTTAGTGTAATCTTTTCTGCAAAGCAGCAACAGAAAGTCAGTTGTCGCCTGAGTAGTCTCACTTCATATGAGTAAGGAAAGAAAATCCATTTTCCACCACATCTCCCACTAGATATAACTCTAATTTACAGTCATTATCAGAGATAATCAACATCTGAATAGCTGCAGCCAAAAGCGAGCTATTTTTTATGTTTCAACTTTTTTCACCACATGACAGTAAATGCTTACTGTATTTTCTAATCACATATATAATGTCCTTGTTCCTTGTTTCAGTATATTATGCAATAAATAAGAAACATATTTGTAAAATAGAAACATAATTTTTATACCAGAGATCCAGCTCCAGCATAGAAAAAGTATGTTAAATTTTTTTAAACAATTCTTATTTTCAAAATTAATATTATCCAGTTTTAAAATTAAAAAAAATACATTACATTTCATATTTCATTTCTACGCTTACTTGCTGGTAGCTTAGGTTCCTTTGAACGTTTCTGCAGAAAGTTTTTTGGAGATGGCACTTCAACTTTTGCTGGTCCCATAGTTTTCTGCTTTGCTTTATTTTTCTTTGCTTCTTGTTTCACAGATGGTGCATATATGGATATATACCTTGACAATAAAAAATAGCATAGAGAAATTAAAGGTCATAAAATTATTAAAAATACTTCTTCAAAGAATATATATTTTTGCAGTAGTTCATGCCAAAAGCCTAAGTTATTTTGTGGTACTCTCTCCCAAATAAAGGCCATCATTCATACAATCTCCATACTATAGCTAAGCTCAGCTCTGCACTGACAACTTGCGCTTTTTTATTTTGAAGTCAGCTTGGTCCTTCCTTCTATTTTGTCTCCAAGGTCAGTATTATCACACTTTAGGAAACACTGCCTACATGCACAGAATCTTTCTTGTTGGAAAAGACCTTTAAGATCATTGAGTCCAACCATAACTCTACCAACTCCAGTGAAGCCATGTTTCTCAGCACCACATCTATATGTCTTAAACAGTTTCAGGGATGGTGATTTAGCCACCCTCCTGGGCAGCTTGTTCCAGTGTTTAATTACCCTTTCAGTGAAGAAGTATCTAATCCAAATTTCCCCTTACACAACTTGAACCCATTTTCTCTTGTCTAATTGTGTGTTTCTCAGAAGACACCAACTACCCCCTTACTTCAGCCTCCTGTCTGCAAGTTGCAGGGAGGAAGGAGGTCTCCCCTCAGCCTCCTTTTCTCCAGGCTAAATACCCCCAGTTCCCTCTGTTCATATAAATACTGAACACAGACATTTTGAAAATCAACAAAACCTACATTTTGGAAATAAACTGCTGGCATGAATGAATTCGTTTTATGAGGTCGTGTGTTATACACTTTGGTCTTTATTTTTTAATTAACTTCATTTTGAAAAGGTGTTTGTTTGGGTTTTTTTTAAGGTGGCTATATGTCTTGTTCAAAAAGCCATCCAAAACATGCAGTTCTTGTGCATCTATAGAAAACTAGTAATCATGAACCTACTTTAGTGGATCTTCTGTATTTGAAAGTTTGTAGTGTGGGAAAGATGCAAATGCCAATATATCTTGGCCAATTCAGAAGCTGCAGTTGCAGTACATCATAGGGCCTTACAGAATAATCAAACACATCTAGGGAAAAGCTTAGCTGGCTTCAAAAAAGATGAGGCCTGCATTGATGAGAACACCAACTGCTTCATTCTATGGGATGGAATATATTTTAGAGGTATGTAAAACCTCATGCTTCAGAAAACATATAAAATGTAGCTGAGAGTTGGACATAAGGTCCTTGATCATAATTTTATTACTGTGCACTGTAAAATTGTTCCTGTCAATCCACTGTTTATAGACTGTTACAAGAGGTTAGATGAGATGGATGACTGCTCCAAAATAGCACAGCAAACTGTATGTTTCATGTATTACACAGATCTGAACTGTGATACTGAACTATTGTAATAAGTGGTGGTTTTGGTAACAACTGAAATGGCTAATGTGAAAATCAGGAAGGGCTGAGGTCTGAAAAGCTGTATGCATGTGGTATGCACACACTGCTGTTTTGGAGTAAGGCTGCATATGGTACTGTAACTTCTGCTTTAATCAAAAGTGTGCAAACATGTTCTCCAAAAGAAGCCAAATGCTAGGCATTAGCTGGTTAGCAGTATCTTGCTTCTGTGTGAAGGCTGGAGCTGTTACAGACATTTTCCTGAGGAAGCAGAGCTCCCTGCTCCTGAAGCTAAGGCTACCTCCTTGTACCTTTTAAAATCTGTCCATCTTCAAGAAACATGTCACATTAATTTACGGTAGACAAAAACTGACCAACAGTTGTGTTCTTCTTTCACACACACACAGAAGTGTTTATGAAAAAACTGTACCATGTCTTCAGGTTAGGAAAAACAGAACAGAAATATCACCTACGATGCAACCTATTTCGTGGAAATACTGAAAGAGGATAACAGACAGGATGTAATGTGAATAGAAGCAATAATAGCAACACTGATAAAAGCTTTTGTATATGATCTGCAAATATCTGATACATATATGTGTACTTGAGCATAAGATTAGAAAATGCTAGAGGACATTATTAAAAATGTGGAGTGATTTTGCCTTCTGAATACTTGGTCTCCAGAACCTAAGGAGTGTCATTTATATTTTTACTCATTTTAAAACTACTGAGTTATGACCTATGATAAGCTTTCACTCAAAGTACCATCAGCTTTCTTTCATATAAAATAACAGGGTTCTGAAAAAACATTATGTTTGCATCATTATCAAATAAGAACTTCATAAAAACTCTCAAAGAAATTAATACTAGGCGAGCAAAAGTAATTTTTGATGTTTTTAAGGTAAAAGGTGAGAAAGAAGCAAAGGAAACAGTGTCAGAAGGCACACCTGACATATTAAAAGAATGGAAGTGTGGCACTGAGGAAAATGTTAAGTAGCTTTTCACTGCTCACTGAAAAAATTATTTTAAGTGCAAATAACAAAGATGTCATGTAATTCCTTTGTGTGGAAAGAGCGCTTTGTAACTTCCTCACCAATGAACAGGATGATGTTGAAGACACCAAACTGAATCATCAGCTCATGCAGGAGGCTGCAAACCCTCACATCTTAGCTAGTGGCTCATTAGGAGAACCAATAACTATGCAAATACTGGAGTTTTGGTGTTGTGTTGTTTTTATTTTGTTGTTGGTTTTAGCTTTTTTGTTGTTGTTGTTTTGTTTTGTGGGTTTTTTTGTAATACATTCCGAGATGTACTGCCTTGCCAGAACCACTCACCCTGCCTGCAAGCGCTCCTGTCGCACCCACATACCTGGGAGGTTTGACAGGCTTCTCCTCCAGGCGGGGCAGGAGGGTGTAGACGCTCTCCCGAGCGCTCTGCGCAGCCATCCCGGCCGAGGGAACCGGGCGGGGAAGCGCCCACCC
>NW_009970726.1:2922490-2943603 GCF_000747805.2 Chaetura pelagica
TAAGGAAGGGAGGGGAAGGCTAAGGAAGGGAAGGGCAGGGAAGGGGAGGGCAGGGTAAGGAAGGGAAGGGCAGGGCAAGGAAGGGCAGGGCAAGGAAGGGCAGGGCAGGGCAAGGAAGGGAAGGGAAGGGGAACGGAAGGAAGGGAAGGGGAAAGAAGGGAGGGGAAGGAAGAGAAAGGAAGGGAAGGGGAGGGGGAGGAAGGGAAGGAAAGGGAAAGAAGGGAGGGGAAGGAAGGGAGGGCAAGGCTAAAGGAAGGGGAGGGCAGGGTAAGGAAGGGGAGGGGAGGGTACGGAAGGGAAGGGCAGGGTACGGAAGGGAAGGGCCAGGCAGGGCAGGCAAGGGAAGAGCAAGGCCAGGAAGGACAGGGCAGGGGGGCTGCTCCCGCACCTGCTGGGAGGTGGGAGCCGGGGGGGCAGGCCGGGTGGGCAGGGACTGCGTGTTCGCCGTGCAGTGCAGCCTCACTGGCCCCTCCCTCCTCCCACCCGCCATGTGGCACCTTCGGGGCATCCAAACGGCGAGGCGGGAGAGCGGCCATAAGGCGGGAGCGTTTGCAGGGCCTCGGTCCGTGGGATCATTGCGAGGATGTTGAAGTTGCATGGTTGGATTTTTATTTTGTTTTTTTCTCGGCATGAAAGCTCTGAGCACAGTCAAGCAGCAGGTGCCCTGTGTGAGCGGTTTTGAAATACAGTTATCAGCCTTGACGTTCCTCGAGGCCTTTGACAGCAGCGTAGTGGCACCGACTTGTTTGGTTACTGAATTTCAACCATACATTATATTGTTGTAAACTTTGTGTCTATAACCGTAGCAAAGTTCAGTTTTCTCTGTAATTCTTGTCATCAGCAGTAGTTGTTAAAACTGTGGATGTTTGCTGATGATACATAGGTGCTGTCAGCAGTCCAAGCAAAGGGTCAAGGTGCATAGCCAAAAGATTTCATGGTCTGTCCAGGTGTAAGCTCTGCCAAAAAAAATAAACCCGCTCTTTTGGGCAAATCAGCTATATCTAAAGTTGCGTGGTTTGGTGTTCTAACTACAGTGCTAAACTCTAGAAGGTATAAAGTCTAATTTGAGCTGTTTGTACAATGAGTTTTTGCCAACTGAGTAAAAAAAATATTTTTTTTTTCTTACTGGATGTTTGAAATCTATGGTTGCAAGCTTCTGTATAGCTGTACTTTATATAGGTGAAAAATTAAATTATGCTGGAATAGATGAAATCAACTGAGCAGCTGAATAAAGAATTTCCCAGCAAATTTTTTGCACCAGTTGACTTCTTATGACTTCATGTACACATGGTAAGCTTATAACTAGAGAAATATGGGTCTAGTTTCTTTCCTGTCTGCATCTGTAATTTGGGGTGATTTAAGGCCCCGTGGCCTACTTAAATTCATAAAGCAAATCCAGGTGCTGTGTCCAGCAGCTGTGCAAAAATCAAGTGCTGCAATTCATGCTGATGCCAAAATACCATGTTGAGAGCTTCTAGCTTAATATTTGTTGGTGATTTGACTTTCTTAGTAATTTTCTTTTTGAGAGTAGAGTATCTTCATGATGTGCTCTCTCTATCTCTTTCACAAACTACACTCAATACAGTTCCATTATAGGAGTTCTTCACAGATGGCTGCATTTGCCATCCTGTCAGGAGAGAATTGGGTGCAACTCTTCTAGCCTTGCTGTTGCACAAGTCTGTGAGTTTTCTGGGTATTTAAGTCTGTCTTACATTTGTTGCTTTTTTATAAAGAAAATGTAGGAAGTCAAACACATCTTGGGAAGTGGGAAAAATGCATATGTTGTTAACATTTTGATGACAATATGGTTAATCTTCATTATTTGTAAATGTGTGCTTCAAGTCTGCTAGAGGAAAAAACTATTTGGTTTTGAATTCCTATAAACAATATTACTTGCAAATGGTATTGTAGTGTTAGATTTGGATGTCTGTTTCCTGTGAGAACATGGACTGTTTGAATTTGGATGTGTCAGTAGAAGCAACCTGGAACTGTGGAAGAAAGGGGAATGAGTCTTATTCTGAAAAATATCTCCCTGGCACAGATAAAGGCATAACTGGATTTATGTTTGAATTCTGATTGTTCTGAATTTCATATTCTTTAGAGTTTTTTTCCTAGTCGTTTGCTGAAGAACTAATTACGGTTTTGTTTTTTTCTTTTTGTAGCAGTTAAGTGGATTGTCAATTTGGCTTGAAAAGGGACCAGAACAACCCAGCAGAAGATGATGTTTCACGTTGTTCAGTATCGGCCTTTAAGACTAATAACCCAAAGCATTCTTCCTAGTATGTGTTTAAAACTCATGCTTTCCAGACCTGCTGCATTTGCACACATGTGTAAGTCATGGTTGTCAAGCCATTCTCTTGTCGGAAACAAAAATATTATCCTCATGGGACCTCCGGGTGCTGGGAAAACAACAGTTGGGAGAATAGTAGGTCAGAAACTTGACTGCCCTGTCATAGACATAGATGACGATGTCCTTGAAGCAACGTGGAATATGAGTGTGTCGGAAAAACTGCAGGATGTGGGTAATGAGCAGTTTGTAGAGGAGGAAGGAAAAGCCCTGTTGAAGTTTTCAGCATCTGGAAGTGTCATTTCCCTTACTGGGTCTAATCCAATGCATGCTGCTGGTATGCAGCATATAAAGAAAGATGGTATAGTTGTATATTTGGATGTGCCCACAACAGTCATTATGAGCAGGCTGAAATCAATGAAAGTGGATCGCATCGTGGGCCAGTCTCCTGGTATTTCTCTCAAGGACATACTTCAGTTTAGGAAGCAGTTCTACAGAAGGTGGTACGACATCCGTGTTCTTTGTGGAGGGGATATTGCAGCAGAAGTTGTAGCAGAAAAGGTGCTTCATGCTGTGAAGAGATACCAAAACTCAGAGCTGGAAACTTTCATTTCAACTAGGTCTACCAGGTCTGGAAGGAGTATGGAAAAAGGCTCTAGAAAATATTTCAGTGACGTTGTTACTGAGGGCTTAGCTCCCGATGGAGGACTCTTTGTTCCAGAGGGAGGCCTTCCAAAATTCACTGCTGGAGAATGGCAAAGCCTAATAGAAGCAACTTATGTTGAAAGAGCCCAGGTGATACTAGAAAGTTGCATACATCCTGCAGATATTCCTGCTTCTGCACTGGCAGAAATTACTGGAACTGCTTATGGAGAAAACTTCACTTGTTCTAAAGTTGCCCCAGTTAGGCATCTGGCAGGCAATCAGTTTCTCCTCGAGTTATTTCATGGACCAACAGCATCATTTAAAGATTTTGCATTACAGATTGTGCCACATATATTTGCATACTGCATTCCCAGAAGCTGCAATTACTTGGTTCTGGTAGCTACTTCTGGTGACACAGGGAGTGCTGTCTTAGATGGCTTTAGTCGTCTCCATGACACTGACAAACAGAGAATTGCTGTGATTAATTTTTTTCCTGAGGATGGAGTAAGCCAAATTCAAAAGTCACAGATGATTGGCAGTCAGAAAGAAAATGCCTGGTCAGTAGGTGTGAAATCTGATTTTGATTTTTGCCAGACAGCTATAAAGCAAATCTTTACTAATTCTGATTATACTGGCTTTCTAACAGTAGAATATGGAACAGCTTTGGCTGCAGCAAACTCCATAAACTGGGCACGACTCCTTCCTCAGATAGTTTATCATGCCTCTGCATACCTTGATCTTGTTCGTCAAGAGATTATTCCTTTTGGAAGCCCTGTAGATGTTTGCATTCCTACAGGAAACTTTGGCAACATATTAGCTGCTTTGTATGCTAAATTGATGGGAATTCCTATTAGAAAATGTGTTTGTGCTTCCAATGAAAACAATGTTTTGACTGACTTCATAAGAACAGGTGTGTATGATTTGAGGGGAAGAAAATTAATTCCCACTTTTTCACCTGCAGTAGACATTTTGAAGTCCTCCAACCTTGAGCGATACTTGCACCTGATTGCTAATGGGAATGGACAACTAGTGACACAATTCTATAACCAGCTGGAAAATCAGGGCCACTTCCAGCTACAGAATGATTTACTTAAAAAGCTGCAGCAAGATTTGGTGGCTGGATGGTGCTCTGAGGAGGACTGTCTAGCTGCTATTCACTCTGTATACAGCACTACAGGATATATTTTGGATACACACACAGCTGTTGCTAAAGTAGTTGCAGATCGATTGCAAGATAGAACTTGCCCAATTATTATTTCATCTACAGCTCATTATTCTAAGTTTGCACCTGCTATCTTGAAGGCCTTGAGGATTGCAGAAATAAAACAGAATCCATTAAGTCAGCTTCACTTGCTGAGTTCTTACAGCCCTCTGCCTCCAGTCCACTGGGGCCTTTTAGAGACCCTGAAAAAGAAGGGGAATGAGGATCACCAAGTCTGTGCTGCTGATATGAGTATGCTGATGTCCCGTATAGAAACCTTAATTCAAAATCATTTTATGAAAGTTTTCTGAGCAACTGATCAGAGGTCCACTATGTCAATTGAGGTACCTTCTCAGCAATCTGTATGTTCTAATAAAGTCACGATCATCTGGCCTGTATTCAGTCCACAGCACAATGCATGGAGTTGTATACTTGAAGTTTTCAACAGTGTTTGTAAGTGGCACATGTCTAGTAGTGGTGAAAGGTTCTGATTTGACAGTATAGAGGACTAGAATACTAATTTGCAGGTGGTGTGTAGTAGAGCCAGCAGTAGAGCAGACTTTCCGTGATAGTGCTGTCTCCTTCATTAGCCTGAAGCATCCTCCATGGAAGGAGAAAGGTAATGAAGTCTGACCTTTATGAAACTATTAGCTCTTGCTTTGTTACAGGAATGATGTGATCATTTGGTCAGTAGGTGATTAGTTAAACTTTAACTCTCTTAACTTAGGGCACTGAAACAGAATATATTGTAATGATGTTCATATGTTACTAATAAGGGTTGATTTCACTACTAAAATTCAAGTACACTTGTATTGTTAGTCCTTCAACCATTCTATTTTGTGGTATGTTATTTTCTTATATAATGCATTTATGTATTGTGAGGCTAGCATTTATGTAAAAAAATCTGGTTGTTTTGTTTTTGATGTATTTTTTTCCCCCCTAGATATTTTCCTGTGTAAAATAGAATCCTTAATTCAATATTTTGAATAATTTTTGAGATGTGACTCTGCCTCCAGTATGTTATTGTCTCTTTCCTAGGTCTTTTCTATATGATCATTCAACTTAGAATCCTGTTTTAATAACACAGAAGAATTTCCTAGTCGTAGCAGCAGTCTCCTTAAATAAGAACCAGACTTCACCTTTTATTTATGTTTATTTTTTGCATTCTTAAGTTTTTTAGAATATATTTACTTCAGAGGTCATATAGCTCTCTTGTTCTAATTCTGTTTTCATGTTTTTCTTGAATTAAGTTCCTTGACATTCTATTCTGCTCATAGTTTGCATGAATTAGTATAAGAAAGAAGCTTCCTAAAATGCTTGGCTTCTTGTCAAAGAAAGTGAAGGATGAATTCCAGTGTCTAAGAAGTGTGATAGCATCAGAGGTATTAATTCTGTAACATAAAATAGATCTGTGTTAGCAGTCTGGTTTTGCTAATAACAGGGTCTTTATTGGCTTTTCGCATCAGGAAGAAATAGAGCAGATTGCCCTAGGAACTTATATGTGGTTGTGGACAGACTTGCTCTGCTAACTGTAGATTATATTTGGCAAGGTGTAAAACATAATTACATTTCACACTAAGAGAATTGATAACATTATATATTGGCAAGTTTTGAATGGCATGTGGTTACAGGTAAAGAGCTGAGAGTCATCAGATGTGAGGATGTATAGTTATGGGAGGTTGTGGTTCCCACCAAGTTACAAATAGGAAAAGTATTGGCAAGAGAGTTGGTAACTGATAACATTTTTTTCCCTCTTAAAGAAGCAGTATCTCCTAGATGTCAGGACTCATTTGGAGCTTTGAACTGTTGCCATATCCCTCAGCTTCCTCTGGATGTCTATACTTTGTGCCACATTAGAAATTAAGAAGACACCATGTAGCAAATTGTTCTAACAAATTGTCACTTCTTCACTGTAAGGTAAAAGACCCAAGCATGATGTGCTTTTGCCACAGTGAGCACATTATACTATAAAATTACACGTGGCTGGTACAAAAGGTGTGACCTAAGAGCTTTCTAGATTCTGCCATTCTTGGCTGCCTTTTTAGGATCTTTCTAGGTCTCTCTGCTCTGTCCTCATTGACTTTTTCTGCAGTAACTTTGGAAAATAATTTTTAATTTTTATTTTCACAGCATCATAGAACAGCCCAGACTGGAAGGGACCTCAAAACATCATCTGGTCCAACATTTCCTGGGAAGAGGAGCCCAGATGAGATTATCTAGCATGATGCCCAGTCATGTCTTAAAAACCTCCCTCAGTGTGGACTCTACCACATTCCTGAGGAGGATTCCAGTGATTGAGTTTCTCACTGTGAAAATTTCTTTCTTATATCAAGATGAAACTTTTCCTGGTGCAACTTATACCCGTTTTTCCTTATAATCTCCATGTGGCTCCTTGGGAAGAGAGAGTGTCTGTCCTCCTTCTAGCCACCATTTAAGTACTGGAAAATTCTCCGATAATTACAATTTTCAGTAGTGCTGGCAAATCGGACAGAAAAGAAAAGAGCAATAAAAGGATTAAAAAGAAGTACTGGCATGAGAATCTCTAAGTAAACAGAATGTATGTAGTTCAGTGAAAGAGACAAACCGTCTTTGGAGCATAAATTTGATAATAAAATGAAGTTCTGTTCCATCTAGCAGAGAAAGAGTGATCCAGCAATTTTAAGTAGAAGTTAGAGATGTTACAAGAAGAGAGAAAGGCATGTAACAGAATGATAAAGGTTTCTCTACTATGGATGTGTTAGATCATTGCCTGAAAAGATGTGATTTGATAGAAAAGACTTATTCAGGTGGGTCAGATCCATGTTCTGCAAGAGGTCAAACTGAACAACCGCGGCAGTCCTGTTTGGCTGTCCCAGGAGTAGCTTGCATGCAAACAAAAGTATGGACAGTATTTCCCAGAGGTTTGTGTGCCTGAGGTTGTGAACTCATTTTGGTTCTACTGTAGTGTTATCAGTACACAGAACAAGTTGTGTGCTAAATAGGCTACTGGATATGTTCAGCCTTGTTATTTCTGTCTCTAGAGAATTGCAAATGGACTACTAATGCACACCCTGGCTTGACTCATAGCTATTAGGATATGGCTCATTAGTTTTAAATTTCATTATACAATATGTGTTGTAATGGTTTGGGCAATATATACTTTCATTATGAAAATGAGGTGAACATACACAGTAGGAAAGTGCCTATGCAAATGTCAGCTGGAATGAATGTAGCTAATTCATTTTTCAAAGCTTTTATAAGTTACAGATCTTTTAAAGTTTACTAGATGCTTTTGGACCCCTTGATTCCGTTCATGTTTACCTGGCATTTCTTTCTGCTTTCATGAGCAAGTTGCAATCCAATGTCAATTTAAAATTCATTTTCAGCTCATAGTAAGATTTTTATAAGATTAATTGAAAAATCCAATGGTTTAATTTTATAGATAAACTTGACCTTTTACGTACCAACCAAAGATTCTCCATAAAGCATGGAGAAGGTAAAGTGTGCTCATAAGATTCTGCCTTAAAACATATTTTGAGAAAAATGTCTTTTCTAAACATTTTAGACTGATTCACAAATTGTATCTAAATAGGGTAGGCTTTTAGTGGACTTTTTTTAGGAAGTACGTGTGACAATCATGTTCTGTTTAAAATGCTAATAAATGCATCCCATCTCCTATTGAAACTACTCCTTCCTGCACGAGGAAGGAAAAGCCATATTCACAGCCGTTTTCCTCCAGAAGGGTTAATAAAATAATGCTACACAGTTCTGAAAGGTAACACATGAATTGCTCATTTTAGCAAAAACAGTATTTTGCAAGTACAAATCTGGTTAAAATTACCTCGAATAACGTTATGTACAGCTTTTAACCACAAGATGGCATTCCTAACAGAAGTTTGCTAGACATGATAGTGTCTTTGCAGGTTTCGAATGGCTCTAAATGAAAGGCATTTGTAAGCATTTGTGCTGGTATATGAGCTTTTTATATTTTGAACTTTTATAAAATGTAATTAACAGAAATTTAAGCAAGAAACCTTAATGATAATTAGGTTAATACTTATTACTACGTGGAGTACCCAGAAATATATGATGCTTCCAGGTCAGTGAAACACCACAGTATTTCATGGCATTATATGCTGCTAGAAACTTTTCAACTGTAAATTTTGAAACAATTTTTCTTTAATATAAGAATCTAAAATTTAAAAATTTAGTTCTGTAATATTTAAATCAAGAGCACAAATAATACCATGGCCTTATATATAAAACCCAAATGTTTGGGGTTCTGAACATGATACAGCATATGGGACTTGTAGTGAATTTTGGGACAAAGAAGAGAAGATAACAGTATTTACAGGAAAAAATAGGAAAAGTAAGAAGTCTTATTGTGCAGGGGAGGATTTCTCATAGCTTAAAATGACCGAGCAACATCTTTTCAAATGCCTGTCATCCTGCTTTGTATCTTTAGGCTTTATATCTTCAATTTCTTGTAATCTTTGCATGCTAAAATCAAATACCTTGTTATTCTTCCTTAAATGCAAGCAGCCAGGGAGCATAATACAACCTACTAAACCAATACAAGTGCACTAGATTTTACGTAACAGGGTTATGCAGATTATATTTGAGTTGAGTTTTTTCCCTATTGTTAAGGTCCTGGTCTTACTTTTCTTATTTTGTTGACTCTGTAAGATCAGAACTGAGCTAAGTAATAATTTGTATTTCCATTCGATCTAGTGCCCGAGTTGCATTTTGGTTTGGGAAAAAAGGCATTACTGTAAGTTTGTCCAGTATAAGTTGTGGAATATTTTTCAAGTCAAAAGAAAGGATTATGATAGACTAATTTTCATATATACATTTTAATAGTTTTGTGGTAGCAAGACTTCCATGACATCTCTTCTAATGCACGTGTACATTTAATGCTAATCTTTCTGCCCCATGTGCCACCCACTGCTGATGCCTTAGCCCTCTCCTTTTAGTCCCTATAATACAGACCAGCTGAGAGGACAGACTAGTGGCTGCATCCACCAGTGACAATGACAGTGTTTGCTGAGTGAGTGGGTACTACTTTGACATTAGGCAGATGTTTTTTCATAACGTTCTGTTATACCTCTGTCATCTCTCAAAGGTGGCTGTGCAAAACAGAAAATGAATTTTGTTTACTGAAAACAATTGTCAGTCAATAAAGCACTTTCAGAATGATCAGGTTGTCAGAACCTACCTGCTGGTTCAATCTGGCATAAGGACTGCACAGGCATACCTGCTGAATTCCTAGTATTTCATGTTGACTACCAGTAAAATTTTAGGGCCTGAATGTCTCCCTCTTGCTGCAAAAGGTGTAGATGGATCTAGAATGTAGAAATACCAGTACAAAGAAAGTTATACATAATAATTATGAAATGTTGATGAGGAAGTAAATTATTTGTTGCTCTTACCTTTGAGGTTAATCATAGAATGGTTTGGGTTAGAAGGGACTTTAAAGATCATCTAGTTCCAACCCCCCTGCATGGGTAAGGACACCTCCCACTAGACCAGGTTGCTCAGGGCTCCATCCAACCTGGCTTTGAATGCCTCCAGGGATGAGGCTTCCACAAATTCCTTGGGCAACCTCTTCCAGTGTCACACCATCCTCACACTAAAGAATTTCCTCCTAATGTCTGACCTAAATCTCCTGTCTTCCAGTTTTTATCCATTACCTCTTGTCCTCTTGCTACAATCCCTTGTTAACTTGCATGCTAATTTTTTTGGTAGTAATTAGTTGTAGTACTGGATGAGCAGATGGGGACAGGATTCCTCTGAGAAGAGCAAGAAGCCTGCCACATGGAGGATGTTTAAAAAAAGAAAAAAAACCAGCTGTACTGAGGAAAGAAACTTTGTCTGCTCTCAAGGGCTGATGGTTGGCATGTGAAGAGCTCTTATCCTGAAGGGTAGTCTATAAGAAGAAATACACACAGCTCAACAAGTGAAACAGGTTAGTCAAGGCAATGGTGGGGTTTAGGATCTCCCCAAATACCATAATGGGTAGAGTGCAATGGACACCACCAATAGAAATCAGTGGTTTCAACCATTGCTGATGTTGCTTCTGGGACATCTCATGATGTTGAATCAGATGGATATGTAGTCCAACTCCCAGAAATGCAGGAAATAAATGACACTGAATTTGTCCTTTTCCCTGAGGGTCTCTCAGTTACATGACAGCCACTAGATTCATATAACCATTGCAGGTGACACTGTCAGATAAAATGACTGTAGTGACTGCTGACAAATAATAGTTCTGATACTTCGTGATGGTTTTGCAAATTGCTTTGCCAGTACAAAGCCCGTCAGGGGCTAATTTGATGAGGTTTATTGTTTGCAGGAGGTGGATTATAAATGTTTGGAATTACATCTTACGTAACTGCTGCTGGATAAACGTTGCTATGAGTAAGTGTGAACTGGGAAAGGAAAATGTGGTACTGGGAACTGTAACCACAAGTATTATCACTTCCCATATGTACCAAACTTACACCTAGGGCAAGCAGGCACAATTACTGACAGAAGCTGTTTGTTCATGCAAGTGATTTTATTGTTCTAAATGATTTATTACTCTGGATTATGTTTTGATGAAAGATTTTTTCTGGAATAATTGTACTCCAAAGGAAATGGGTTGTTTATCTTCAATAGATTTGCCTATTGAAAAGAAGTGAGATTTTATAAAGGTTTTCCATGAGGTTTTTACATAGGTGGGATACAAAGGTTCATTATGCAACGTAGAGATGTGCTTTCCCAAGCTAGTAACATAATCTCTTTCACTCTCTGATTTCCTCAGTCTCAGAAATATAGTAATACACATTTTAGAAAATTATCAGATACTTAAATATTTAATATACTTCCAAACTGTATCATTATACTTTATCTGTGATCAAAACAATGTATTGGATTCTCTGAATTTGTATTGGATGCTGATGGTATACTGGTGATTACTGAAAACAGAAAACCAGTCCTGACTTCCTTTACAAAAAACCAAAAATACATTTGAGTTTTAAACTTTAAAAATTAGCTTTTAAGTCCAGATTCCAGGAAGGGTGAAGAACCTGAATTGTAAATATCTCCATTCCTTGTGCTCCTGGGTCACTCATGGTAAAGCTCTTCCTTTCTAATTAATTTATATTACTGTGGAAAGAGATAGTTCTAAGTACAGGTCTCTTCCTTCTCAAGAGCATCTCAATACAAAACAGACATAATTATCCACTGTATTACTTTTGCCTGACACTAGAATTACTTTAGTAAAAACAAATCAAACCTAACACACAGACAACCTCTTTTCAAAATGCAGAGTGGCAAAGGTGAGCCGGAAGATACCGTGTGTACAGTGAACTTTCTGATGCTGTGTAGAGCTGGTATAAAAGCTAGATGAAAACTACTCCACAAACTACTAAGATCTCTGTAGCACCCAATAACACAAATTGTAGCTCATTTCCACAAGGCACAGCTGACAGCTGATGGGGGAAATGAAAAAATATAAATGCTGATTCCTTTTAAAAAAAAAAATAATCCAAAATAAAATTTGCCTTCTGTGACCACTTAGATTATTGTTCTAAGCCTACAGGGTGAAGAGTGAGCCTCCTGCCTCCCACAGTAGGGGCTGTTCAGTCAGTTCAGGGGCAGCAGAAGCATAATCTCTAGTGATGAGGTTTTGTTCCTTGTGTTAATTGCATGATCTGCTTCATAAATCAAATTACATATAAATGGAACAGCTTAAAAGTAATTGTGCAGCTGAGAAGCTGATGAGTTACTGTGCCTTATGGCTACTGTGGCTGTGTGGGTAAGAACCAAAGACACAAATTGGTCTTTTTAACCTCCAGTGTCCCTTCATTTCCCCCAGATGAGTTTCCTGTTGCCTTAATTTAAGGTATTTTTAAATCAACTTAGGAAAGTGATTTTATTATGTGGTTGCCTCCAGTTTCCCAGAAACAGTTGACCCGTCACTAAATTCCCTCTGTATGCACCCTGTTTCCTTTGGTGTTCCTTTTTGACAGCTGCAATAGATGTTGTTGGTGATTATGTGATTTGTAGATCTGTTTTTACAGAAGAAATAAGCCACACAACAGTAGCATTTGGAGTGTCACTAAGACCACCTTAGTAATTTGTCGTTGTTGTTTGTAAAGCAGGTGTCTGTCTAATACATTCAAATTCTTCACCACTCATTATCTAGTCATATTAGCATAACAATTTTTTATTTTTAAAATCCATTTCACAGGAAAATTTAAAATGTCTTTGTAGAGTAAATCTGACTCAGTATTACAGCTCAAGATACTGGAACCACAAAATAAAAATAAAATAAATTCTTGTAATATGTGTTTTGAGTTAATGTAATTAAGTTCCTTTCAGGCTGATGCTTAGGGTGCAAATCAAGAGTTTTACCTGGAATCAGGTACCCTTTGAAATGTTCATATTTAAGTTCTGAGAACTATGTTGTCATTGCCTCTACTTCTGATGGCTGTCAAAGACAGGATTTTACAAATTGCTATCAGTTCTTAACATAAGGAAAAGTGTATGTATGCAACACTTTTCAGTGGAGAGGAAAAGCAGAAGACATTATTTTGTTAATGTAACTTGACCTAAGAGAAGGCATCTCTATGCATGAGTATGCTGGTATTTTATAAGCTGATATCTTTATTAGAAAGCTTTGAAGTGGTAATTTTTGCAAAATTTCTTTTTGTTCAAATTGATCAGGGGATGTTTTATTCTTTTCCTGCCTTCCTTCTCCCCATATTCTTAAATGAATGACATGGAAAGGGAAGAGCTTTTTAAAAAATCAAATATCAATATACAGGAAGTAAAAAAAAGGAGGGAATCAGCAACAAAAATCAGATCCAGTGAATAGTGAGAACCTGGACACAATTCTGCCAAGTGTCTGTAAATGAATGCCCAAAATTGAAATTCTGACCCCTTAAACAATTCATTTCAACATGGCCGTGACTATAACAGGCCACCTCTAGCATTAAAGTCGCGCTAAAAAGTGGAGCTGTGGTTTCCTTGAGACATTTGTGTAAATTTCTGGTGCAGTGAGGCTGGATACTGGGGAAACAACTTCAGGCAGGGTAGGGATATCTGCTTTTTCTCTGACAATAATTGTGAGGTAAAGGAAGAAGAAAGCTTTGAAATTATTTTTAGACCTCAAAATTGTGTTTAATATGGGCTGAGTATTTATACTTCAGCACTCTGTTTAACTGAAGCTGTATGACTTCTTCCTGATTATGAAGGTTCCCAGGGCATCTTGTTCAGTTTACTGTATGTTTGGACAGACAGAAAATGTAAGATAACTTAAGCACTTGCAAATGTATATATAAACTGTATGCAGATAGATTATAGGTGTAGTTCAGTTTATCATATGCACACAGTATCGTGCTCATGGGATCACTGTGAAAGTCATCCTGACTGATGCATCTCTTCTAGAAAATTGTTCACATCCCTGTGAGTACCGATCTGCTGCATCAGCAGGTCCAGGTGGGATCTAGCCCTTGTTGTCCTTCCTGCATAAGGCATGTGAGATGCCACAGAGAGACTACGTGCCCTTCCTGAGCCGTGCAGCCCGGCTTGGGAACACAGCCTGGTTTGTGGCCCAGGCCCTGGGCTGGCCTTGGCCCTTGGCTGGTTTTGTGCAGCATCTCTGCCTGACCTTGGTTCATTGTTCCTATGGAAGCTGTCACTGAGCTGTGAGAGTATGTAAACTGAAACTGTGGAAGATAAGACGGGTAAAAACAGGCAGAACTGAAAGTGCTGAGCTGGTGAGAGTGTCTCAGGGATTGAGGACAAAATACTGACATGGAATATATAAACCTGAGGGAGAAAGCAGAGATTTAGAAGATGGCATCTCTGCAATTGTGTGGACATGTACTGATTTATTTGGGTATTTTAACGTAACTGAGATGTTTTTCTTATGAAATGTAAAGTCTGCAACACTGATAAAAAGCAACAAAAACCACCTCATATGCTTTTCTCTTCTTTCTCCCTCTCCCTTTTCCACATTTTTTTCTGCAGTGTTTCTCATTTCCTCTTGTCTGCTCCCTCTTGACCTGTCTGAGTGATGCTTCTCTAGTCAGCCTCTGATCAAAACTGCCTCTTGATACCCTTTATCACTTTGCTCTCATTTCACTCAGCAAAAATCATTTGGATTGTATAACCCCCAGGCACGCTTGGCATGTGGTGCTGTGCTCTCACTGCTCTTGACCCTGCTGTCTGTGCCAGCACAGTGTGGTGGCCCTGGAGCACTGCAGTGACCATCCAGCTTTGAATCAGGGCTGGAGGAACAACAACAACATTCTCGGTACTAAAGGCAAAAGACACTCTATGCTATTACATACACAAGTGCTCAAATAGAAACAATTTTGTGTTCCAATCACAGGGGTCACTGAGCTTCCAGGCCCTCACATAGGTCCCCCCATGCCGCCACAGCCAAAGCCAGCAGCTGTCCCAGGAGAACACCACATTTCATATAGAGCAGGAGACTCTCAGCTGCCTTTGAATTCCTCTGATTAAAGAAATAATCTAATTTGGGAGTGTCTAGAAGCCTTTATAGGCTTAATGTTTGGATGGTACTACACATATGAATAGATGGCATTCAGATGCAGCAAAGCCTTATTGAACTTCGGTTGGTTTTCACACGGTTTGGACATGGAAGAAATGTGTGTGCTATCTTGCACATGCTCTGCAGCTCCCCAAACCTAACTGGAGATGCTGTGTTTCCCACTCTCTGCATGTTTTCCATAACAGGCTCATTCCTGCCAGCACCATATTTCCTGTTGCCAGTCTTTTCAGCTCACTTCTCAAGCCAAGTGATCAAGCAAGCAAAAGACCATTGGACTAAAAGGGAATACCTGGATAATTTAAGCTGGACTATAAGTATGCATTGATTAAATCCATTTTAATTTTGTGGGGTTTGGGGTTTGTTTTTGTTGGGTTTGTTAAGCTTGTTGGTTTTGCTGGATTTTGTTGTTGTTGTTTTGTTTGTTTAAATGAAGATGCAAGCACAAAATGATTGGCATTTTAGCTGCCCCTGAAATGTCAGTTCTGAGGACCAGGTTTGAAATGGAATTTATTTCTGATTTCTGAGTGTCCATTTTGGCATACACTGAAAGTTATATTTGATTCACTGGTTTCAAACAGACCAATAAATAAATTTTTGTTTGTATAATGACATTGTGTGGATTTCAGCTGTAACTTCAAATGCATGGACAATGCTTGCTACTTGCCAACTGATACTTAAAGAAAAACAGAAGCATTCAGGGATATTAGAGATATTCATTTGCACTTGAAGTGGTTAAGAAATTCCTTGAGCATATTCTTAACTAAAGAAGCAATAAAGCAGTGGAAAACCAACTCAGAACCAGGGGCAGAAGACAGAAAAATGTCCGTAGTGTTAGGAAGAAAGGTCATAACTCATCAATGTAGTGGAATTGTTTGAAGATATTAAAAGTACATAAGGGGAGTGCAATAGCTTTTCAGGGTATTAGGCAAAATTTCAAATCAGAGTACAGTATCTGTGATAAAAAGTAATGGAATAAGTGGAAAGTTGGCTCATTAGGTTGATAATTGGGCAAAAAGCAGGAAACAAAAAGTATATTGGAAGAAATTAGACAGTCATGTTGGAAGGCTGTTTTCTGCAGAGAAAGATGTGACCTCAGTTTGACCTATAAACTTTGTTCTCAGATGATTCTCCCTCCGTAGTATTACAACAAAATCCCCATGCACGTTAAATGCAAAGTAGCAGTGAGACAAGATATTTGATTGCAATGTGAGCTCCTGCTCTGTAGCAGCTCCTGCTGCCCAAGCTCCTCTAAGCAAATCAGTCTGTGTTTGGTGTAAGTCAAGTCAGAAATGCTGCACAGTGTAAACCAGCATTTACTTCTGGGCACTTCCTAAGCAGGCAAAAGGTACGTTTTGGAGAGAGACTCACAGCAGTCTAGCAACTGGAAACTAAATTATTCTCTTCTGCAGCCCACTCCATTATATCCCACTGTCCTTAGTTGCCTCTCTGAACTTGGATTCACTAAATTTCCAGCTACATCTGGGCTTTGTTAACATATTATGCAGCACAGGGGAGAGCAGGTGGTCCTGTGCAGCCCTGTTTGCCTTCAGCCAGGTCCAAGACATTGGCTTTTGGAGGAGGAGCAGAGATTCAGGGGCACAAATGCAGTTCATCATCTGCAGATGCCAAGCCTGACTTTGAGGTCCAGGAGTGGCCAGGTGCCACCTGAAGGGACTGTTGCTGCAACAGAACTAATGCTGCTCCCTCCAAGCATCACCAATGCAGGAGCCCTGGGGAGCAGGGGGGGATCATGCCCAGGGTGAGTGTGGGGCTGGGTTCTGCTTCCCAGCACTGCCAGTGCCAGCTGCCCCATCCCAGCCTGGCCCCCTTTGCCCTGTCCCCTTGCTGCAGTACCGCAGCTGCCTGGCACCAAGGTCCTTTCCTGCAGTGAGAGGTTCTACCTGCACTACTGGGAGCCCTGGAACTAAGGTAGGTATTAGGGAAGGTGATAACAGGTATCTTAACAGTTAATAGGTAAGGAAATATTCTGGAATAAATATTGGGAATATGGTTTCCAAATGGCATTTAAGGAAGGGTTGCAAGAAGTTTAGCTTCCCTTGTAAATAATAAAAATGATCGATTATCCATTGGAAATACAATCTGTAGCTTCACTGAAGATCATTTAAGCTCATTTAAGCAGGCAACTTGGTCAGGTCTGTCACCTGACCATCTGAGTGACTATGCAAAACCAGCATCTACATCTGTGTAATGGCAGTGACAGTACTACACATCCTTTAAGAAGACCCTGGAATTTCAGAATGAAGATTTCATTTAAGTGCTGGATTTTACTTTATCATAGCTTTGCAGCCTGATTCTTTTCAAGTTAATCACAAAACTACCATAGAGCTTAGCAGGAGCAAGATTGGATTATTGCAAAATGCAGCCTGGAAATTAATTATATATTTATTAACTTTTAAATACTTATCCATTACATTCCCTCTTAACCCTTTTATTATTGTTTTACACAGGCTCAAAGCCAAGACAAAGCCAGACACCTCAATGAGTGACTCCATATAAATTTGAAAATGAACAGAACATCATTCTTTCCAATGTTATTAAAATTCTCATTCACTCTTTCAATCTCCTTTGTGTTTGCTGTGTGTAATGAAGCTGAAAGACAACGGACATGGTCACTGGAGATACTTGTCAAGTCTATGACTGAAGCTACTGAAGTTCCCTATTAATATGATATGTGAAAACTTGAGTAAAGAAATACTACAGTTCCAAGGTCAAACATTCAGCTGATAGGAAATAATCAAGTCAGAACTTTCCAGACAGCCTTAGCTCAGTTTCCCTATTATATACCCTTTATAATATAGTATTTGAATACATCATCACAGATAATTTCCTCCTGGAATTTCCTCCTAATACCTACCCTGAGGATACATGTATTTATGTAGCCCTACAAGCTGGGTCTTCATCTTTATGTCTCACAGATAATATTCTATTAGAACCCAGCAGTGAAATATCTGATCGAAACCTGTGATTTCCTAAAATTTCAAAGGTGAAGTCCACCTGGCATGACAGCTCTGGGTGAGGATTACCGTGGGGCACCCACAGAGGGGAGAGTTGAGCTGCTTGTCTTTTTGTCCCATCCACTTCTCCCTTTCACTCAAAACTGAGTCACCAAAGTGATGGCCCAGAGGAGCTCCAGCAATATTGCCCCACCACAGGCTGATTAACTGAAAGCCCCTTGCCTGGTTGGAAAACCTCATCCTGGCTAGATGACAGTAGGAGATTATATTCTGCTCCAAGACAGGAAAAATAGGTTTTAAATCCTATCACAGAGGAAGGGTATAGAGCAGGTAACCAAAAATGGACTTGGGTCATGGCTGGTGTGAGACCAGGAGGTGTAGAAGAAACACCTCACAAATTGCTGGGAACAAGAGTGGCTGGACAACTCTGCAAGGCACCCTTCTCCTTTCAGCAGCAGCTAATTAGTTTGTGCATAGGAAATAGGTTAATGGTGAAAAGCTAAGCCCTGTACTGGCTGTTACCAAGCAATTACTCATGTCTGCCTCTGGGACAGCAACTACTTTCTTATTTGAGAAATGCAGGAGATTACTTTCAATTAAGCAGTCGGTCTTGTTTACAGGAAAATGCACAAATAAAGAGAAGAAATAATCTACTGAGGCAAAATTGTACCTTTTTGACTTTTAGGTGAAAAACCTGAGGGAAGACACTGATGTAGAAAACACTGAGGATTTTTGGCTCTGCCTAGGAAAAAAAAAAAAAAAAAGAAAAGGAAAAAACCCAACAGTTTAAAGCCTTCTCCATAAAAGACTTACCCTGGGTTTTCAAAAGTAATGATAACCTCTCCAAATAGGTAGAAGAAGGTCACGACTTACAAGCTTGTGGGAGAATATAGAGTTTGCATCTCTCTCCTTTCAAACATGTAATTGCTTTTGAGAGTTCCAGTTCCTGATTATTTCAAGGGGCAAGTATGAAAGGATGAAGGTGTCTGTCCTATGTCCAGGTGACACTCAGGGTGGTCCTGGCCACGTGTGCTGGCTCAGGATTGCTGAAAACCTGTATTTGAAGCCACGCCATTAGCAGGATGGTTGTACATCCCGCATCACACAGAACCATCCACAGTATAACCGGTATTTCTTTATCTGGATACAAGCAACATACGTGCCTACGTCACCATTATGCTCAGTTTGGATGTCTCTTGCAGGACACTGATTTATTAAAAGCTGGTTAGAAATAATGAAGAGGATCAAATGGAAATGGATGGCATGGCAGTGAGAGGACTGCCTTTTTAACAAGCGGTGGCAGTAACAGATGAAGCAAACTGGCCTTCCCTGGCTCCAAAGCTTTGCTGGGAAATTGCTGTCACAATGGGGCCAAGCCCACAACAGTGGGACAGCACAGTCACTCAAAAAACTGAAAACACCGCTTTCCCAGAGGGCTTGTATGGCTCATCAAGGTGCAGAGCTGGGGAATCATAGAATGACAGCATGGAAATAACGTGCATGTTGCTCTTTCTGCCTTACAACAGTATTAGTAGGCTTTTTCAAGAGTGTAGTTGACTTACCATATCATACTTTTTGAGCCTAAAGAAGGATGAAGGCTAGGAAGGGATGGTGGCAGCCTGCATTCTGCTGGGGAGACCCAAGAGCTCTTCTGCTGACACTGCCTGGGGTGGCTGAGCCCCACAGCACCCAGGGCTGGGGGATGGAGTGGGCTGGGTCTGTCATGAGGAGATGAGCTGTGCTCAAGGGCATGCTCCCTTCATTCCTAGTTTTCTGGACAGAAAGGCATCCCTAGCAGCCATCTGCCAGCCCCCTGCCACTGGCCCAGCTGGAGTATAATGGCTCCTAGGGGAAGCATCTGACTCATTTACCCTGAGCTAATAATAAATATTGCAGATATTTTGCAGAAGACAGCTGAGCTTTTGGGTACCCCCCAGGCCTGAAGAGCGTTTTGTTCCTTTTGCCTTCACTCTACATGCTGGTCCCTCCACTGTGTTTTGGAGGGCAGAACCTGTCATCCCACAAGATATTGCTTGCTTTTGTGCACCTGCTCACCTGAGGTAATTGGGATACTGGTCCTTCTGAAGACATCAGAAAATAGTCTTTTGAAGTGGCCCTATTGGTTGAATAAGTTACTGTTTACCTAGGAGTGCATGACCTGCTATAGGTGTTTATAAAACTTTGGATTAATGTCTTTAAATCAGGTAACATTATTGTGTTTTTTTTCTTTCTTCTTTTCCCCTTCCTTTCCTTTCCTTTTCATTTTCTATTATTCAGATTGCTCTTTTTGCTCTAACAAAGCTCTTAGGCACACATTCCTATTAGTATATCAGGATCAAAGACAGAAGAAAAGAAGCTCTATTGCTGTCTCTTCATCCTTCCTTGAGGATGCTGCAATGTAGCCTCTAATCTGGAGGGCACTGTCACTGGGAACAATGCCAAGTCCATTTTTCATAGCATGTATGAGACTGAAATTGCTCATTAAAATTCCTTCCCACCTTAGTGCCCAGTGTTTGCTGTGGGCATGGCTGTTATTTGACTGTCTGTGTCAATACTGTTTGGCCACTCAGCATCTCTGGCCTGGGAGGACTCTCTTATCCCTTTCTGACCCTGCCTCAGAATACTTGCAGAATTGTATTCCAGTGTCTTTCAGGTTTCAGCATCTCCCCTTTATGGATGTAATGGCCTCACCAGTTTTATCTACTTTTTCTTCTTTCCCCAGCTCATTTATCTTGGTTACATTGAGTTAATTGAGGCTAATGTTTTGTTGAAAAATATCTCTCTCAGTCCCCAAGCTGAGCTTTTGAAGTGAATAGATTTGGGTAAAAATCTGCAAATGAGCTATTAATATCACCACAGTGAAGATACTCTCTCTTCACCCATCATTTCCACATTACCCTGGAGGGAATTCTCTTTCCTGAACTGATAGTCAAATAGTTGGCAGAATCACTTGCCCCTTTCAGTACAGCTGGGGCTTTGTGTCTGTGAGCCTGATCTACTTTTGACTGCTCTACTAGAATAATCTTACTTTGAAGATGAGACAGTTCTATATTAGATTTTATCCCAAAATAGGGGAAAATAGATCTTTTCTCTCCAACTCCTTTATATCATTCCATAAATTTATCTGAATCCTTATTTGACTCTTAGGTTTGGGCATCGCCAGATGCACTTTGGGAGCAGGATGCAAAGGTTGTTATGCATGTTAAATCAAACCTACCCTCATTTGCATACGTAGGAATGTGTGAAACTGACCAGCTACTTGACAGATCCCCATCTCTGCAGCCAAAGATCACATCCTGAGCAACCCATTCAGCAACAGGGAAGCACCTAGTAGTCTTTACAAACCTAGTCTGTCCTCTTACTTAAAAAAGGACCTGCAGTTTTCTCATGTTTGTGGGCCTAATGTTGCAAAGGGCAAAAGACGTACCCATTTTTCTGTGTTTGCAGTAGTTTCTAGCATTC
>NW_009970726.1:2944382-2980139 GCF_000747805.2 Chaetura pelagica
ATTCCTGCAAAGAAGGATGAGCCTAGGTTTGTCTCAAGGACTCTGGATTCCCCTGGCTGCAAATGCCTCCAGTGTCTCCCTCTCCAGCCTGGGTGCTGTGGTACACACTGTGCCAGGTCCTGGTGCTCCAGTCACCACGAGGGTTGGCTGCTCATCTACTCTATAGCTGCAGCTGTCCAGCTTGAGAAATGCCATTTGTACCAGCTGAAGGTCTTACTCAAATCTTTAAGGGACAAATCTTTAGGGCACTCATTTTCATTTCCTGAATGACGTGTGAGTGAATGATTAGAGAGAAGTAGCAAGATATTTAGAAAAAGTTTGGTCTACACCCTACAGAAGGAAAAAAATTGTCATAATGTTTGGTCTTGCATTTGACTGAGTAAGAGGTCAAACTGCCAGAGTGGCTGATCTAGTTGGAAAACAAATCCTCTAATTTCCTACGCGTGAGAGAAGGCTTTGTCATAAACCAACAAGTCTATTTTTAGGGGAGAACCAGGAGATAGAGCCAGTCAAGAAGAAGAACAAGCTTCTCCACATGTTGGTCCATGACCACAGAGCACTGCTGGGGCACGTGGAAGCAGAGACCTTGGGGAGGCACAAGTCCCTCTCTAGCTGGGAAGCAGGAGTGACAGCAGCATCGTGGTCCTGAGCAGGGGAGGCAGGTGGTATTTTTTGTGCTCCACAGGGCTGGGAGCTCTCACTTCTGAATTCCCAGGCTGTGCTTCACAGACTGCAGAGATTAGTACCATGTCCAGACACCCAGAGCCAAACAATTCCAATGAGACATAACAGCACCTTCAACCTCTTCCTGTCAATGCAAGAAAGTTATATGAGAGTGAACAGACTCAAGGTGAGTTCTCTGCTTCTTGTGCTTTTTTCCTCCACAAAGATACATGAGCTGACAGACTGTGATGCATTTCTAATAATTTTATCATGGCTTTTTTATCACAGTTGTTTTTTGCAGGATATTCCCAGCCTCACAGCCCACTTAACATTTATAGCAGCTATCACCAAAATGAGTGCGATGTATCTTGAGTATCTGTCTGCTCCAGGATGGGTGGGATGCAGAGGCCTTCAGGGGGGGAACATTTCTCCTGAAGACCCTAGTTTACTGCAGTGATTTAGTATGTGCTGAAACTGATCACACAGGTCGTGTAATTTAGAAGGAATATTCCCAGGTGGAAAGGTGCTTCAGAGTAAGGCCAGGTCAGGGGTTAAAGAAACATCTCTGACACTAAGAGCTGTTTAATGTGAAAAGTTAATTGTGTTACAGAGGGGTCAGATTTGTCAGGATAAAAAGACTCATCAGCTTTTATAGATCCCAGAGGCAATTTGATAATAGATATTTTACTGTGTTATAATCCATGGATTATGATCTAATGACATCAAATTACTCCTAATAATGCTGACCAGGGAAACGTAGTTCAAGAATGCTGCATTGCACATGAGTGTAGAGCAGAAGTGCATCCCAGCACCCAGCATATACTGCAGGATTTGTGCTGAGTGGAGCAGTTAACACAGCACACACTAGCACTGTCCTCAGGAAAGCAAAACACTTTTCTTTCCCTTTGGAAAATGCTTTCTCCAAAAGTACTGCTTTGCCTTAAATCCAGAAAATTGACTGTGGTGTTACTATGAGGAGGTGCTAAATGAACAGGATGGGATAACCAGGTTATTATTGGCACATATTGGTATGATATTTATAAAGTAATGTAATATTAGTACTAAGAAAGCTCAGGTTGCTGCTCCCTGGTCTTACCTTCACAGTCATGGAACAAAGTGATCCCATGAATGACACATGAAAGAAAACAAATCTCAGTATTTCCATAAGTAACTTGTGTTCCAAAATAGATTTCCTTTTTGCTAGCCAAAATTAGATATCATAGACTAATTTTTTAGAAATTGTTGATCATGTTCCAGCTCTGAACATAAAGGCTTCTGGCAATTTGGCCATGGTGAGTATGCACAGTTCTATATTTAGGTATCTCAATGTGAAAACCCGGGCCATGATGTCCAAGCCAACTTCACAAAAGCACGTAAAGCTGCCGCAGCTCAGCTCATCCTTGCTATTTTCAGAACCTTTCGTGCTTTGTAGGTATAATTCTGATGACTAAAGGAAAACAGTTTTATGGGAAACTCAAGAATGAGATAGCAAATCCTGAATGTGTTTTTTGTTTTGGTTTAGTTTTTAATATGAGGCTGAGCAGAGCATTTAAGATTTTAGCCTCCACAAATACAATAAAGTACTTAAACACCGAAACATTTTCACTCTTGGCTCATTACTTGGGACTTTCAGCATTGTGTTTGAAGAGAAGCTATTTATGGGCTATCAAACAACAGGCTGGGAGAAAAGAATTTAAAGAATGTCCTTGAGTACTTCGGGGAGCTTTGCAGAGCAGGAAAAACAACAACTTGTGCCAACCTTCGGTGCCTCCCTGCTGAGGAGAGAGTCACAGCATCCCTTCAGAGAGAGGGCTGGTCTTTACCTTGGTGCTATTCTTGAAGGGGAAGATAGAGTCACAAAGCTCTACAGTGTGGTTTTAATTGCAGTGGTTTCTACATTGGAGGGCCCAAAGAAACAATTGGTGTCCCATAAGGACAGAAATAGTGTCAGAGTCCTGACATTACTTCTTTATACAGGGACAATACACAGTGATGTTTAAAGCATATTACCTAACTATTTGTATGAACCTCTTTCAAGCACATCCCATTTTGTAGATGACAATGACAACAAGAATAAATAATAACCAAAAAATCACTATTTTCTCATAGTTAAGCATGGTGATGGGAGGAAGAAAAGGCTGTCTCAGACGTGGTGCAGGCTCACATGCTCCATCCTGCCCTTCCTCTGGCTCCTGCTCTCTTCCCTTTTACATTAGGTCAATTTCATCAGGTAGCCCTGGGAGGAGACTTTGTGCCATTGGCATGGGCTGGAGAGAAGGGTGCTCTGCCATTTGAGCTCTGCCAGTGATCTCAGAAAGGTGTCTAGCCTTCCTGGGGGTTGCCAGTGTCCTGCGTGGTTGCAGGATGAGTCCAGCAAACCACTGTCCCTGCCTGTGAATACACCACTGGAGAAGAAGAGACCCATCTATTGAAAGGATGGATCAGCCCACAAACTAGCATGCAGAGAGGACATAGAGTACATCCAAACCAGAAAGTTTCTACCCACCTAGACAATGAGTTTTTGCAATAAGATCTTGAAGCTAATTTGTAGAGCAAAGGCTTTGCTATTTTGCCAAATGAAAGTGGCAAGTGTCTGGAGGGGATGCCGTGTTCTGGGCTGTGTGACAAGAGGTGATAGGACTTAGTGACCTGGCTGGCTACTCCAGGTCTCTGTTCTTCTCTGCCTTCAAGCAGAATTTCCCTCTCTGCCCCCTCAGTGATACATTTTCAGATATGAATAATTTCTAAACTTGCTTATACTCAAGTGAATGTAAATCCTACCTTATCTGTATAACAAGCACAAGCATCATCCTCATGAAAACAAATAAATTAGTCTTGTGCTGCAGCAGAGGAACCTAATTTTTTACTTAGACAGTTATTATTTATGTTATCTTAGTGTTTTGTAGCTCAGTGGGAAACAGCTAATGTATTAAACTGCTTTTGTCCAATCCAAGATCTTGTGCTTTGAAGATGGTTGGTGGTGCCTCTGGGATACACTTCCCACCTTGAGCTCCTCCATTCTCTGGATATTCACTTGTGAGAATCTGGGAAAAGTAGAAGCTGAAGACAGAAACCACTTCTCTAAACCCCAAAGTCCTGCTGTAGACCTGAGTGGAGAAAAGAGAACTCTGTCAAGAGCACAGGTTGTGGTCTAAGTCATCAATTAAGGACTGGCAACAGGAGAAGAAAAAGACTGACCCCAAGGGAGGTCTAGTAACTGAATTTTGAATTTGTTTTCCCAGTGATGACACTCTTGCCTTAGTAGGAAATGAAGAACTAGAAAAAGGGTTTGAACTCTGGCTGGTTTTCCATGAGCCAGGGAGCTGTACTGGGGCTACACAATGTTGAGAAATCCTGCCAGACTGAGGAGACAGACAGGCTTTTACTCTAAGAGCATAAAAAGATCATTGGCTGAAAGAACAGATCTCCTGACACTATAGGGATGACATTTGCCGTATGACATTACGTGAACTTTAATGTAATTAAGTGTGAGATCTCTGCTTGGCTTTTACACTTCTACAGCACAGCCACAGCACAGGTCTCACCAGTTGGACAGGAGAGGCATTGCCGGGGTCCCTGCTGTGCAGTCATAGCTGACAAAAGTCATGAGTGTTTTCCAGGTTACCTGCTTTAAGCTAACCTGAATTTATCACCTGACAAACTCAGCAGCAAAATCTAGTTTTTACCTGTCACAGAGCAGATGGGAAAATGGAGGTTCATTACGTTCTCCCAGGAACCGTGGGAGCTGCTCTCCATTTCACCTGCCGATCACTGACCAACAGACCAGTCGCTCTGTCTTCATAGCTGTCAAGTGCTGTTCCAGGTGCTGTCTCATTGCTGATTTGATCATGTTGAGATGAAGGAGGATGTGGCTTTGAAACCTTGAATGCCCTTCACTCTCAGACTGCTGTGCCGCTCAGCGGTTGCTGTGCAGCGCGGCCGCTTCGGTTGTCTCCTGGATGAAATGGTCTCATTAGGTGATTTCAAAGAGCTGGATGGAGCAAAGCCACCTGTTTTCTCAGAAAGAGAGTCTCATCAGCTTTCCTGGAATTGATAAAGCACATGTGAAAGGGATGTCTGCTTCCTCTGAAAACCTTATTTTAAAGAAATAGCACCAAGATTTCTTAGTTTGGGGAACATTTGAACAGACCAGCCCTTTGCATCCCGTGTTTTTTTCTTCCTTTCCTTTCACACTCCTTCCCCCAGGCTTTATTGCCTCCACTACACTTCCAAACAGCTTAGGGATATTTACCAGTTACCAATATGTTTATTCTAGTACATGTAAACCAATACGGATGCACGGGTGTAAATTCCCATGGGGAAACCCCACCTCTGGAATAACGGGATTTTTGATTTCTAGTCCACAGTGGTAAAGTTAAGAAAAGATACTTTGATCCTGGAATAAGACTATGTCTGGGGGAGTTTTACCAACATGCTTGTAGCAGTTTGCAGTTCCAGATTAGCATGTGCTGATACAGCTCTTTCACCTGCAAGAACTGCTGCCTGGGTACAAGTGCTGCCCTGAGACCCCAGGAAGGCAAATGCCTGGCATAGGGATGGCATCCAAGGAGCCCAGACCTGGCATCTGTGTCCCCACGTGTCTGTAGGCAGTGGAGAAGGACTATTTCTGGGAACAAATGGGGGCCAGGGACTGAACTGTCTGCCTCCAGTAAGAAAGATGATAGCTTTGATGATGATTTTTCTAATGGGACTATCTACTGCCTCCAAAAGTGGAGTGATATTGCCAGCTCATTTCATACAGATCGTTATGTAGCTACCTAATCAGCCTTGAAATTGTGGCTTGCTCCATTTTATGTTTCAGGACCACTGTCCAATCCTCCTTATGTCCTATAAAACAAGCAGTATTGGAACCATAACTGTAGCTATCAGATGTGGGGTAGCCTATTATCTTTTTAATAAACACTGTATTTTCTTGGCTTACAATTGACGTTTTGTCATCCCAGTCCTTGCAAACCTAAGCTGCATGCTGGAAAGCCAGGCTGGTGTTCCGTAGTGCATGCACATTGGTAGCTGAAATGCAGAAGACAGCATTCTCTGCCCAGTGATGTAGAGGGCAGACAGACTCTGCTTCACTCCTCTGGTGCTGTTGCTTTTGTGCAGCTTGCAAATCAATTTTTTTGGGTGGGAAACGTGGCTGGGCAAAGCAGATGAGAGCATGTACTTGCAGAAAGAAAGAGCCACTTCATGAGGTTTTTTATCTTAATTGAATTTTTTAAAATTCCATTTGTTTTAATCCTTTCTATTGCTTTCACTCAAAAGCTGAAGAGTTTCTAGATAGATTATGGAAAACACACAATCTCTCAAGATTACTTTTTAAGACAGAGTAATTATATGAAAATATCCTTTTCTCACAGCATCTTAAATTTAGTCTGTTGTCTCCTGTGATGATTGGAATGGTTACTATTTAAATATTGATATTTACAACACGCCGGTAGTTAAATGTGGCTGCAGTTTTGCAGGTAATCTTTATATGCCAAATTCCATAAGAAAAATACTTGTGTTATGATGAGTCACAGGAACTGATTTAAAATGCTGTATGTAAGCATGTACACGAACTCTGCGGCCTGAAGTTCTCGGTATAAGCAGTGGTTGCTGACCGAAGTCTGCAAGATTTAATCCAACAGTTGTTTCCCTTTGCTGACAGGCAGGGAAGGGTGTGCTTGCTCCTGTCTCATCCTGCTCAGCAGTGGTTCTGCCTGTGTCACTCGGGTGATCACTGGATCACCTGAGGCCCCTCAGTCACACACCTGCAGCTGTACCATCTTGCTTGCTTAATTAGACACACCCAACACTGCCTTATAGTTGCACAAATCCTCATTGCTTTTGTGCCTTTAGATTTTGGCATCACTTCCCTGAGGAATTTGCTTGCAGCAAGAGCTCTCTGCAGCTGCCAGAAATTCACTACTTCCTCCTGACAGGCATCCCCAACTTTTGCTTTCCCCCTGACAGGCATCCCCAATCCTGACCTTTGCTGCTGAGATTTCTCCAAATGCTCGAACCTCCTCTATGATGTCCTTTAGCAGCAGCACTGGGGAACAACAACTGAAGGCAACATGGGGTTAAAAAGTGCAGCTTTGTTGCTGTATGGAGCACACATCTGGGGAAACATCACTGAGAGCAACTGAGATGCTGCCTCTCTTTAGTGCCAGTGTCCAGGCACGGGGCCCTGGAATGAAGATGCTTCTGTCCTCCCTTCTGCCAAGAGCACACTGGCTCCAGCTGCAACTGCCAGCATTGCTCCTGCTGAGCCCTGCAAGCAGCAGGTTCAGCTTTTAGTAAAAATGTGACTGAGGCACTGATCGAAGTCATCTTACATCAGGGCTCAGTAGGATCTGAGAGAGACCCTCTTGCAGGCAAGTTAGCCAGGCCAGGATTTTATGCTGGTGGAGGGATGGGGACCTATCCTTTAAAAATATGTGGGGTACCAGTGCACAGGCATTCAAGCTTTGGTAGGAGTGGGCTTTCATGCAGAGCCCCAGTGACCTCCACTGATTTACTGCTCTAGGTACTGGCTGATGAGGATTAATTGATTCATCTGGGGCAACCAGCTTTCTCAGCTGGTTCCCGCTCCCCAGGAAACGCTATTTTCCTCAGTCAGACTTGACTAATTGTAAGCCTTTAAGAATGGCACTTCCAAAAAACTGGGGCCTGCTGTGTGAGTTATTAGTCATCCTTATCTGAGAGGGAAGCGGCGGCTGCTCTAACAGCTTTTTCATCTCTGCAGCACCACGTTCTCCAGAGAGGGGCTGTGGGGCAGGGAGCTGCCCTCCACCTTCCTGCAAGGAGAGCAAAGGGCAGAACAGTGCCCTCTCCAAATGCTTTGTCTTTCAAAGGTGTTTATTTTTAACAAGTTGTGACTAATAAACCACCCTGTATTTTCCTAATGATGTTTGACACTGGGGTTTTTTTGGGCTGTTGGGTGGGGTTTTTTTGTTGGTTTGTTGGGGTTTTTTTCGGCAAATAGATGGACCTCAGTGTTTCCCCTGATGGATGATCTGGCTCTGTGTCTGAGAGAGCTTTGAAACAGATTGCAACTGTCTGGCAGGAGTTATCCTCGCTCTGCAAAACTGTGGTCCTCTCTACATGGTGCATAACATTCTTTCCAAGCTTGACTGTGTTGTGGCTCCTTTTCTGTGTTGATGAGAAAGTCTCCAGGGAGTATATTGGACAGATGTGCAATCCACTGTTGGCAAATGGATAGGGCTGCAGTTGTCCTAAATAGGAATGAAAGACCATCACCGTATCTTCTCTCTTTAATCCTCCTAAATCTCCAGAAAGAAGAACACAGCCCTGCTCCACACATTTCTTAGCAAAAAGTGTAGTGTAATCTTGTATTACAGTGTAACTGGTAGATCTCTTCAATCAAAAAAAGTTTTCAGTTTGGTCTGTGGTTCATAGGTTCCTTCATTGGCATTTCCTATCAATTAGCAAAATACTTGTCCTCCAGAAAAACTGACAGTGATCTGCCTGTCCAGAGGAACTGAACTGATGCCAAACTGTCCATCTTGTGCCTCCTTTGCATAATGCACTCTATTACAGTGCCTGTTGGATACAGCAGCATGGTTAGGAAATGACATTTGGCTTTTGCCTTGACAGCTGTTTGACAGTATCTCACCACCTTTCCCATTATTTCCCCATCACAAGTTTTAACCGTAATGAGGCTGAGAATAGGGGCTGCTTGCACTTATCACAGAGATTGTCACAAGTGTACTTACCCCAGCTTCTTGGAAGGACTCATCAGCACCCAGTTTACATGGCTGGCACTGATTAGTCTCTCTAGGACCACAGGACTCAAATAATCAGCGAAGTTCTCTGGACAGCAGGAAGATGCATCTCTGCAAAGCCCTGGCTTCTGCAGGTTGAAGAGTTGCTCTGTTATTTTCATTAGCTGTATTATCCACACAGGCATGGCTCTGGTTTTGCTCCTCATCTGTGATCTTCAGTCCTGTTTGTTAAGAGGCTTGTGTGATAAAAGAGTGGACCTCCCGGGTTGATAATGTTTCTTTTTTTTTTACAAGACATCTCTGTGCAAAGCAAACACATAGTATTACTTATAAAAATAGAAATAAATTTAAATTCAATTTATATTATTAATTTATATTATTAAAATTTTAAATTTTATGTCTTCTTTGTAAAACACTCCAGGGCAATTCTGTATCAATTTCTGTTTCAGACATTTTCTGTTTATTCTTCCATCAACAGAACTTTCCCTATATGGGCACACAGAGGGTATGATGTCATTCTCATGGGATGAGATTAACATCAAGTTCTTAATGGTGTCATCCTGTATATTCATTTTCCAGTGAGAGAAAAACAGAAAAAAAAAAATGCATTAAAACCTTTCAGAAATCAAAGTATTTTTACTCCAATCCCATCAGGCCCATCACTACAAGAAAGACATTGAGGTGCTGGAGTGCATCCAAGAAGGGCAAAAAAGCTGGTAAAGGGTCTAGAGAACAAATTTCATGAGGAGCATCTGAGGGAGCTGGGGTTGTTTAGTCTGGAGAAAAGGAGCCTGAGGGGAGACCTTATACATCTCTGCATCTACCTGAAAGGAGGTAGTAGCAGGGTGGGTATTAGTCTCTTTAACCAAGTTACAACTCATAGAAAAGAGGAAGTGGTCTCAAGTTGCACCAGGGAGGTTTAGATTGGGTATTATTCACCAAAATTATTCACCAAAAGAGTTACCCAGCATTGGAACAGGCTGCACAGGGAAGTGGTCAAGTCACTATCTGTGGAGATATTTAAAAAAACTTTTAGATGTGGTGCTTAGGGATGTGGTTTAGCGGGACTTCGCAGTGTTAGGTTTACAGTTGGGCTTGATGATCTTAAAGGTCTTTTCCAACTTAAATGATTCTGTGAAAAGTCTTCTAATTCAGAATACACCAACTACTTACTGATTGAGCTACAGAGCTTTTAGTTTTCTATACATTACAAAAAGCTGTGAATAGCAGGTCATGTAAGAAATCTTGCTTCTGGTTAAAGTAATGTATGAAAGGGCTCTCAGCTTTTGTTATGATTTATAAAACAAGACAAAAAGTCTAATGGGAAGTTTATATTAACTTTGCTCAGAATTTAGTCAGGTTAAGAAGTTGCTGAAACAATACCTTTTTCGTTTACATAGATAGATATTCAGAGAGATTTTCCTTTTAATGGTAGACCAGATATGCATCATCACAGTGACAGATAACTAAGTCTCCTGGCTGACTCCATACTGTTTGTCAAACAAATGGCATGGAGAGCAGGTTGCAGTAGTGTCTCCACCAACACGATGCCTCCTGCCAGCACCGTGGGTGGCTGACTGACAGGCCCTTCCAAACAGGGACACTTACACAATAATAACTCTGCTCTGTGTCAGTGGTGATGCTAATGTATGCAAATGCTGCTATAATGAACCCAATTAGATTTCTCTGTGTACAGAGATATGCCAAACTATCTGATCTGACGATTAAGAGGACTTCAGCCCTGGAGATGCCACCCCTATCTCTGCTGCTGGGCCTGCCCTGCACGGGGTTAGGCTGCTGATGCGCTGCAAAGTTGTGAGGTCCTGCAAAGTCCTGTTGTTGCTGCTGCTGCTGGAAGGAGAAATGCTGGGGCCGAGGGGGCTGCAAGGTTGCACTTGCCCATTTACAAGGGTGCTGTGGGTTCTGAGGTACACTCTGTCAAAGCTAACAGAGAAACAGAGACCTGCAGAGTGTGATCACCTGCTTTAAACTTTCAGTAGCTCATAATCACTTTTATTACAGAACCACAGAACAGCCCAGGTTGGAAGAGACCTCAACCTACAGTGAGTTCAATCTTCTATGGGAAAGGTAGCCTGTTATCTAGCACCCTGGCATTGGCCCATCTTCCCAGTGATGGGAATTCTACCATATCCTTGGGAAGGTTGTTCCAGTGAACGGTTGTTTGCACTGTAGAACATTTTCTTTATTCTATCAAGGTTAGATTCTTGCTTTCTCTTGGAACAGGTAATCAGTGCATGACAAATCCTTGTCACTCCTTTTTACTATTTTCTGAGCATGTTAGTGAACAGACTCTGCTGTGCAAGGATGCTGGAGGGGAAGCTGCTAGCTCAGTAGTCACGAGTGAGACACTTCCAGATGTCATGAAAGAGGGGGTGTCATTTATTAAAAAAATTTTACTTCAGGGCCTCCTGAATATTCATGATGTTCTGGTTCCTGCTCATCAATGTTTCTGTTGTCATGATTAATCAGCTGATCTTGTGAAGAGTTTTAATCAGCTCCAATGTTGCCAGAAACTAGCCCCACTTGAAGTGAAGGAAATGTGCCTGTCAGCAGCTGATGGGACATCCAGCTGCTCATTGGGCCTGGAAGCTGGATGCTTGACATGGTATGTAGGCAGATCACAGAAGAAGGAAAGAAGACCTGCCTGTCATGGCTCTATTTTCTCTAACACCCTTCAAGTAACCTAACCAAACTGGTTTCTAATCAAGCAAGGCAGTAAGACAGGTAATGCCAGCACGAGAGAGCTGTTAAGAAGGATGAGCAAAAGAGGGGAGGCTCAAAAAGACAAAAAGAAAAGGATGGGTAGAATTCAGGGGAAGCAGTTACTGTGAGCAGTGAGTGCAGAAGAAGGCAGTGGCACCATGAGCATGACAACATGCAGTTGGTCAGAGCTGTGGCCAGTGCTAGCAGCTGGGGAAAATCTCCTGCTTGAATTTTTAGGTCATGCAGTGAAAAGTGGGTAGACAGTGCATGGATCAGAATCAGGACAGGAAAACTTCATTTAGCTCTATTTATATCACTGGCCCCGATCCCCAGAGAACAGACTGACTTAAAAATCACAAGATTTCTATGTAATATGTTTGTGTTAATTTTTTTGTGCTGCAAGCTATGGATTCACCCAATTCATATGCTTAAGCTTTTTCCTGAAACAAGGACCACAGCTACAAGGACCGTGGCTGTCTGAGTATGTCTGACTCTTTAAAATTCAATGAACCTGTGGGGCCTGCTGCAGAGGGACAGGACATGCAGCCACAGCTGTCCCAGCAAGGCAGCTGGTTCAAATGGAGCAGTTGGTGAGCTGTGGCTGTGCCACACAGGGTCAGACAGGCCAAGGCAGTTACAGGGGAAGCAGCTTAATGCAGCATGTGCACCTTGGGATGGGTGCTACAGCAGTGTTTCATGAGGAACTTCTGCTCCCCATTTACCCAACACAGACATCAGGCTTCATCCACCAGGTGACCTATTATTTTCCTTGCTCAAATGGAGCATGACATAAATGGGATCAAGATACCCAGGCCCAAGCTGCACTGTCCAAGCTTCACTGAGCTGCTAGAAATGCTTCCTCATACCTTTATAGGTGATAGGATTTCTGCAGTGCTTCCCAGGGCATGCTGAAGCAATGCCCCTCCACCCACCACAGGTTTGCACACCATTAAGTGCTCCTCTTGAAGGGGTCCACAAAAAAGCTGGAGATTTTTTACGAGGGCATGTAGCGATAGGACAAGAAGGAGTGGATGCAAGCTGGAGGAGGGTAAATTTAGACAAGATATTAGGAAGAAATTATTCACTATGAGGGTGACAAAGACACTGGCATATGTGGCCCAGGGAAGCTGTGGATGCTTCCTCCCTGGAAGTGTTCAGGGCAAGGTTGGATGAGGCTTTGAGCAACCTGGTCTAATGAGAGGTGTCCCTGTCCATGACAGGGGGCTGGAACTATATGATCTTTAAGGTCCCTTCCAACTCAAACCTTTGCATGATTCTATGGTTCAATGAAATACATACCTGGCTGCCAGATGCCAGCTGGGGAGGTGAAGGAGCCTTGTTTCATCATCTTGAATGTCGAATGCCCCTTCCAGGGCTGACTCTCTGATCAGCCCCTGGTGACAGTGAGAGCTGGTCACCGTTACCACCTGCTACCACAGGATGGGCAGCTGCACTTGAGCCTGCTCTAAAGCCACCTCTTTCTAGAGCCAAACTCCCTCTTGCCTTCCTCCTTACCCCAGATTTGTTATGCAGGTTTCTTTACCTAGTGTGATCAGAAAGCTGATCAGTCATGAGCCAAAACCAGTGGTCCCCCTTTATACAGTTCAGCTGCTTCCCTATATGTTGCAGCATACATTTTTTTTATTGGTCTTCCTATTCCCACACTGCATTTTTCTAGTGCCTTAATTATATTATCCACATGCTAACCATATGCTAAGTGGGATCCTGTCATTAGCAGGTGCTCCCCATTTACCCAACACAGACATCAGGCTTCATCCACCAGGTGACCTATTATTTTCCTTGCTCAAATGGAGCATGACATAAATGGGATCAAGATACCCAGGCCCAAGCTGCACTGTCCAAGCTTCACTGAGCTGCTAGAAATGCTTCCTCATACCTTTATAGGTGATAGGATTTCTGCAGTGCTTCCCAGGGCATGCTGAAGCAATGCCCCTCCACCCACCACAGGTTTGCACACCATTAAGTGCTCCTCTTGAAGGGGTCCACAAAAAAGCTGGAGATTTTTTACGAGGGCATGTAGCGATAGGACAAGAAGGAGTGGATGCAAGCTGGAGGAGGGTAAATTTAGACAAGATATTAGGAAGAAATTATTCACTATGAGGGTGACAAAGACACTGGCATATGTGGCCCAGGGAAGCTGTGGATGCTTCCTCCCTGGAAGTGTTCAGGGCAAGGTTGGATGAGGCTTTGAGCAACCTGGTCTAATGAGAGGTGTCCCTGTCCATGACAGGGGGCTGGAACTATATGATCTTTAAGGTCCCTTCCAACTCAAACCTTTGCATGATTCTATGGTTCAATGAAATACATACCTGGCTGCCAGATGCCAGCTGGGGAGGTGAAGGAGCCTTGTTTCATCATCTTGAATGTCGAATGCCCCTTCCAGGGCTGACTCTCTGATCAGCCCCTGGTGACAGTGAGAGCTGGTCACCGTTACCACCTGCTACCACAGGATGGGCAGCTGCACTTGAGCCTGCTCTAAAGCCACCTCTTTCTAGAGCCAAACTCCCTCTTGCCTTCCTCCTTACCCCAGATTTGTTATGCAGGTTTCTTTACCTAGTGTGATCAGAAAGCTGATCAGTCATGAGCCAAAACCAGTGGTCCCCCTTTATACAGTTCAGCTGCTTCCCTATATGTTGCAGCATACATTTTTTTTATTGGTCTTCCTATTCCCACACTGCATTTTTCTAGTGCCTTAATTATATTATCCACATGCTAACCATATGCTAAGTGGGATCCTGTCATTAGCAGGTGTTGATCTGTAAACCTTAGCTGAAAAGAAGAAAGTCCAAGAAACCCACTGGACAGAAATTATACTCTTACTGTTGTGGATGGAAAATGGTTTTACTTTTGTTTTTTTTTTAACACATTATAAAAAGAGTAGGAAAAGGACAATATGATATTGCTAAGGCAAAGGAGTTTCTATAAGGCTTCAGTGCCAAATTTCTGATAACAGGTACAGGAGTGGGAGTTACAGCTGAAAGCTCTAAGCTCTGCCTTGAAGATGGTTCACTGATAAGGGGGCCAGTTCTCTGTCAGGATAGAAACCTTACCTACACTTACCTGAGCTCTAAGGAAGCTCCCAAGCCATCTGCAGATAGGAATCTTTCCTTGAACACAAGCTCAGATAAGGGCTGAGCTCTTCCTTTAATAGTTTATTGCTAATATGAAATTATTTCTGTCTTTTTAAGGCCAACAGATATAACTCCTGACTGTTTGCAATCCAGCTTCTTCCTGTTAATCCAGCAGACAGGATGTCACAGTTTATCGCTCACACTCTGTTACTTTATTTCCTATTAACCTAAATTGACACAATTGAAGTCAGGCTGAGGCTTGTGGTAACATTCAATCACCTTCTTCTACCTCTCTTACTTTAAATTACTTCTAAATGATTTTACACTCTTTGACATACCAGAGTCCACAATAATATTTAAATATATTTAAATACATTTAATAATTAATATTATTCAAGAAATTTATAGAACAGTGTGTGCATGTCACATGGCATGTCTTTCAGTGCCACTCGTGGCCGTTTCCTGATCTGCATGTCCTGCTCTAGGTAGTACCACCACTGTCTCACCTGACTTTTGTCAGCTCTTTGAGGCACCACAAGCAGGCATAACATCTAATGGCTCACCTGCCACATACTCATGCACACCACTACTTCAGTTGTACAGGTACAATAATACAGCCTCACAGTTTTAGGGTTTAAGGGTATCACTTTCACCTGTCATGTGACTCTTAATCAATGTCACTAGATGTTTATATTCTTCTCAGTAGGAGATAGTTCAGGAGACACCAATCAGTTTTCTTCAGCTGGCCATCTTCTCTGCTGAAGTAGGTTTCTGTTTGAGGAGGAGGCATGGAAGCTTTAGCAAATGTTGACATTTGTTGTTTGTCATTATTGTTGGTATTTACTCCCCAGAAAAATTGGAAAGACAATGGCAAGAAAGGCAAATTAGCCGCACAACATGAATTTTGCAATTTTATATGGAGTTGCTATTACATACTGAGAGTTTGCAATAGAAGTCTTGCATTAGAATTTATAAATTGCTGATAGACAGATTTCCAAAACAATTCCTATTACACTTACCATCAATCTGCCAGTATAAATTACTGATCAAGGTACATGATCAGTTGGTATAAAAATCCATCTTCTATACCTTTTATCAGGCATGGGTACACAATTCTGTCAATTTTCCACAGAAAATCAGTAGCAATAATAGCCGTTTCATTAGCAGCTGTCATAGTGTCATTAATACTGCTTCTTTGTAGGTCCAAAACACTAGTTGAGCTATCTTTTTTTTTTTTTCTTACAGGGGCTGTCTAGGGATCTAGAAAATCAGAGATGAGCTAATAGTTCAAATTACATTTGGGAGATTTCTTCAAAGGAAGTCCCAGACTGCTTTGTGAGGACCCAGGCTGATCTTCCAGGGCACAATTTTAGAGCTCAGCATCTGTTTTCTTGCAGAAATAATTTTCTATCTAGAGTCTGGCATTGCAATTCTCTTGAGCTTTTTCACAGAAATTGATGATAAAATTAAGTAAATTAATTTCCTACTTCATCTATTAAATATCCACTCAGCCCCATTGTCTAAGGCTTCTTATAAACCAAAAGAGACCAAACCAAGCCTTTCTTTTCTCTGCCCAGCCAGGTCAGGCAGGGAAGTGTTCAGATAAGACTGTGCACCCTGAACTTCTCAGTCATTCCTGATTCTCAGAGGGCGATTGCATCCCTCCAGGCCCCACTACTGCAGGAGCACCATGTTCCATCACCAACCTCCCTCAGTACCTCCTTTGCTCTGGTCCATGGTGTCTGTCCTTAGGGAATCTTGTTACACAGAGGTAGTTTAACAATGTAGTATCTGCACCTCCTCAGTATTGCCTGCTCCCACTGTCAGCAGCTGCTGTTAAGGCAGGAGTTGGCTTAATTTCAGTGAGAGGCATCAGTGATGGGGCCTGCTCTGTGCAGGACTGATCTGCCGTGGCTTTACTTGCCGTTGCTTCATGGACCTGACCCAGACCTGATTGGACTGATCTGACTCTAAGAGCTGAGAGGTTTTTTTTTGAGACAAGGAGATAAAAAAGCCAAATAGTTGAGAAGGAAGGTACTGTTATAAATTAAATTACTACTTTAAATATAAAAATAAAAATATAAATATAAAAAAATAAATATAACTGACTGCAATGTAGTGAACAGGAGTAACCAGAGGAGGAAAGTCATCCCGGCTTCCGGTTTGCAGACCTGCATTTGTATATCCTTCAGTGCCAAGGTGCAAATGTGACACCCAGTCAAAAGTACTGATGGTGAATATAAATAGGAAAACAAGACACACAGTTCTGGTAATCTTATTTAATGACAATAACAGCCTCCATTTAATCCTAAGAGCTCCAAGGCTAATACTGCTTTTTTATTTTTGAGCATTCTTGAGCATGATTTAAAAAGTCTCTTTGGCTAATTCACTGCCTTCTATTCTGGGAAAACCTTGAGAGGTGCTGCTAATGAAGACAAATGAAGGAAAAGGAACTTGACCCCTGAGTATGAAATTTTGCTCATTAACTTGTGCTTCCAGTTGGTTGGTTGATATTATTTTGATGTAGATGGGGTAATTAATGATAGGAAGCAATGCAGCAGGATATGAGTAGTGCAGAATGTACTTCAGTAAATCTACCTTTTATTATGTCTCAGCTTATTTATGTGTGCTATATTTGTTATGCCACTGCCTGATGTAGTTACCACCTTCATTCGGAATTTCCTTAACTTAATTGTTTTCTTCATTCTTTTATGCTATTTTGGGAATTTTTTTGTGTACGTTTCTGTATGCAATAATTTCCTAGTCTGTTTTTAGTAGCATGAGGATGCATTTGAATGGCTATAAGGAATATTTCAGCATGTGAAATATTTCTTACAATAGCAAGTGCCATTGAAATGGACTATGCTTCCTTCCTACTTTATTGGACAAGCTACTGGTATTGCCAGTAAATTAATGGTCACAAATCTCCTATATAGTCTCACTTACATTATTTCTTAGTCCCAGAAGGAAACGAGCAAAATGTATATTTTTTTTTTTACATTTTTTTGATGGGTGGAGGGTGAAGTACTATGCCAGAACTTTTTAAAATGACACATCCTCCTGGGAAGGAAATTGTCCTATGGTTTAAGCCAAAGGATTTTTAAACTAGTAATATATCACTGTGCTTTTGATTTAGGTTCTTGATGTGTGAATAATGTATATCATCAAAGAAAAAGATGAGCTTAAATACTGAGTGACGTGAAATGACCCCGAGAAAGATTCTGTAAATGTTTATGCTTCTGAATAATTTTACATGAACTTACTGAGGTGATAGAGAATATGCCTGTGAAAGTTATTTAACTGAATGCTTGTTTGAAGGCTCAGGCTGTTGCTATGAATATTTTTACTCAGTACTCTTAAAGATCTCTATGTTTTGTGTGTTTGTCTGTCCATCTGTCTTTTGCCACCCAAAAACCTTTGGATCCTTTGACATATGCCTGGTACTTACACTTGAGGTTGTACTATGAAACCTCTTATATAGTGTGTGGCTCATAATACAAAAAAATTTGAACAAAGAGTTACTTTATTTTATGCAAGATGCAAAGCAGCAGATGGAACAAAGTGCCAGAACATATTCAGAATATGAAATTTAGAGGCAATGTATGTGTAAGTGCAAAACTACTTTCTGGACCTAGTATGGTCCCAGGCACAGATTCCTAGGGGGCAGACAAAATGGGAGGTACAGCTTGGAACTACATGATAACTGCTGAAGTGTACTTCTCCAGATCCAGGGCACTGAGACTGCTTATCTGTGAGAGAAAGAGGGAAAATGACCTCACATGTCCTGCAAGGAGGAGCATTCAGATGAACAATTATCAGACAATAGCTGATGCTCTGGCATTTCCTCTAATAACAATAACTTGATTGCTTGCAAATTCTCACAGGAATTAAAAAACAGAGGTGGGGAGAGTCAGGTGCTCCAACGACTTTGATATGGCTCTTGATCTTATTTAGAAAATGTTGAGATGAAAATTGTCAGCCTGTGGTGTGGCAGTGCTGCATTCCTACTGAGGGCAACAGTGTGATTCAGGTGCGTGTTGCTTTTAGATTAGAGAAAGCGCCACTGCCACTGCTTTCAGAGGACTAGTAGAGGACTAGGACAGAAAACATTTTAAAACGGGTAAGATACCATTTAGTACAAAGAATTTTATTCTTCCTGTTGAAATAAGCTGAATTGATCTTCCTGCACCAGTACTGAAAGAAATAAAGAGTGTAATAATCTCTCTGGTAATATTACATAGACTTTGTTGTCTCTCCTAGTTTCTCCTGCTCTTCTCCACCCTCTTAGAGCACCCATTTTTGCCTTTCCCCACAGCTGCTGTGCCGTGATCTGCCCACATTTATTCTCTGTAACTCAAATTACTCCCATCTCGTTTGAAACAGAACTTCTATTTTACTTTTTCTCAATTTCTTCTCTAATGATTATTTATGAATTAAATTATGCACACTAGACCATATGTGAAAATAATAAATGTTATGGGATAATCACTGCAGCAAACTGTCCTGCTCCTAAACCCTGAGAAATGCAGGGAAACTGCCAAAACATTGCATTGTATAGGCAGCACAACTTGGCAGCATGAAGTTCCCATGGCTAATTATTGATCTTATTAAGTAATAATCAGTTTGTGGATATACAGACAATAGTTAAAAGCAACACTGTGCTAATTCTGACTTGTTATCAGACATGAAAAAAAATAAATTAAAAAAAGGTGATAATTGGCCACTTAAGGGTGAGACTAACTGGCTGCCAGCTGTCGTAATAAGAACACACCTGTAATCAACCTCAGCTTAATAGTCACCAGCACCCGTTACCCTCGCACAGCAGCCTGAGATTAAAGAGGAAAGAGAGGGATTCCTTGGAGAACTGGAGCCACTGACACAAATACTGGCTCTTTTAAAAAACTGGACTAGGTAATAGAGCTCCCCCTAATGTTGTTTCTCTATTATACATCCCCCGCAGAGCCAGGCTGGGGAGGTGAGGTCAGGGCTGGGCTGCTGGTTGGGTGCTGCCATGGGTGCTGCCATGGGTGCCCCATGTTTTCAGCCACACACTTGCCTGCAGAGCCCCTGCCTCTCCGGGAAGAGGTTGCTCAGGGTACCATGCCTGGATAAGGAGCTGTTCTTAGCCCTCCCCAAGGGAGTTAGCTGGCTCCACTCTTAAGACTGAGCCATATAAGTGTTTAATGCCTGCTCTTGCTGTTAAGGTTGCTAACCCTAAAGTAAGAACAAAGTAAAAGCTGACTTTCTAGCCCACCTTTAAGGATTATAGGCAAATTCCACCTATTGACGTGACAGAATTGTTTTTTACCACTGAAGGTCCTAGGGTATTGGTTCAGCTAGAATTATTCATTTGTTCTGTTAGTCATGTAATACACCTTTATATAATATTTCTTTAATCAGTCCTGAGGATCTCAAGACTGATGGCTCCATTAATTATAGCCACAAATTCCTGTGGCAGACTCTGGGGATTATGCTGTGAAGAGAAGGGGTTTTTTTGTGTGTTTTGGGTATTTTTTGCAGTTGTGTTGGGTGTTTTTGTTGTTGTTTGTGTCACTGTTTGTTTTGTTGTTTGTTTTTTTTTTTAAACCCAAAAAACCTGCACCCACAAGAAGAAATGAAAAGGTTGTTTAAGGAGAGTAATATCTGCCCTATTTTATACATACTCAAGCATTTTATTTCTAAAACCCAGTGAAGAGCTCTGAAGTGCACAAGCCTTTCACAGATAAAGATTACCTTATGAAACATCAACAAATAAAGGTAATAACCTTTATGGTTTTTACCTTATATGGATAATATGGAATATTCCTGTTTCCAGTCAGAGGTCCAGAAGCCTGCAAAAGTCTTTAAACTATAAATGGTACCAATGCATTTAAGAAATTAGTGTGACTTGGAGGGGCTGACATTCTGGGTGAGGTTTGAGGGTGAGTTAGGTAAATGCTCTGAGTTATGCTACCTGCTGGCAGAGCTTGATCTGAAATCCTCTCATGTTGCAGAGGCTATAAGAAAAGTCCCAAAGAAATGGCTCAGGACAGGACCAGACTGATGTCACTACTGCAACAAAACCCATGTAGGTAAAGGTAGCTGGAATACACACAAGGCTAAAAAAAAATCCCCCCAGAGTTCTGACTTTCCAGCACACCCGGTTACCCTCAAAAAATATGTAGACAGGGCAGGTACAGCATGTAAAGACAGGAGTGTTACCTAATGTACTTCACTCAGACACAACACACTGGCAGAAACCAACAGGGAAAACAAAGCTGCCAGGGGAACTGCAGGTTTATGTGTCAATTTTGATATTTGCACATTAGGACAGCTTTTTAGACACTAGGAGGAAATTCTTCACTATGTGGGGGGGTGAGACACTGGAACAGGTTGCCCAGGGAAGATGTGGAAGCCCCATCCCTGGAAGTATTCAAGGGCAAGTTGGATGGGGCAACCTAATCTAGGGGGAGGTGTCCCTGTCCTCTTTAAGGTCCCTTCCAACCCTTGCCATTCTATAACTTTATTATGCTATTTGGCTGGCCGTCGTCAGGGCGATACACAGATGGGAAAGGCTGCTGTCAGGCTTATTTAAAGCAATCCACCTACCAGGACAAAGCATTCATAGCTGTAGAAAACACAACAAATTCTGAATGGTAATCTTAGCATAAATGGCTTGAGTAAATATGAGGCTACTTGGCTGTTCCCCTTCTCTCACTAGGTCAAGTTTTAGAAAGACTTATTTGGGAGCAAAATTTGAACCAAAGCTAGAGCTGAAGAAATCTTAGGTGAAAGAACTGGTGATGTTTGTTTTCTTGTTGTCTGTCGTAAGAGGTGGTGTTCAAGCATTTACAGTTCTTTCAGATAAATGTCTAAGCTAACTTTAAAAAGTAGAAAAGACTGTCTGGAAAGATTCATAATAAACATTGGGGCAAAAGTTCACACTGTGACCTTAACACACTCTGTGTGTGCCTGTGCCTGACTGTGGCTGGACACCCACCGCTGGTAGGTCTTACCTAGCACTCAGAGCAAATTCTCACCATTCACTTTACTGCATTGCCCTTTGGGCACCCTCATCTCCTGCAGTATTTTCAGGAGCTATGAAGTTATTTTAAGGAAGTTACAGACTTAACATTAGATGCAACATTTGTCAAAGGAAAAACTTAGGACTCAGAAAAAGAACTACCACTGGCAGTCAGCATCTGCTTAGAGAAAAAAATCTGGCCAAATATGAATGTTTTATGAAGTCTGAACATTTTGGCCTGAAGATAGAGGCAAAAGGTGTGAATAAATCAAAAGGTAAAAGAACTGTTATAAAATCTTGTCTTGCAAACACTATACTAGGGATCCCAGATAATACTTTTCCCCAACATATTTTTCTTCCATCAGTTTTTTCAATGTGATCTAATGTGGCAAATCCTGAAAGGTCACCAGCTGTAGGTGGATTTATGTCCTTCTGTTATTTCAAATAGAAATTCAGCATTGAACTTTGTCTTTTTGGCCCTTTGTATGTATTCAGGAAATTCTAGAACTGAAATATTGATGCATAACACAAATCCTGTAATTAACCTCTGCTGTTTTAGTGAGAAGGAAAACTGCTAGTGAAAATGAAATGAGCTACTCAGACTTAAAATATTGTAGACTGAAGGAATTGACAGTGAAACCAAGGGTACTCACAATGCAAAGACACTACGAAGGGAATTAAGCAAAGAAATATTAGGAAAAAGTTACATACTCTGTGGTGCAAGGATGACAGAGGAGTGAAGCAAGTGTAAGCTACATGATGTCAAGATTATTTTAAATGTTTTTATGTGTATCAACAATCATTCACACTTCAGTTTCAATCATAAACCAGAGAGTTGAGAACTGAGACTGTCTCTCCAATACAGAGACATGTAAGCATAAACTTCACTGGAGAATGAGCAGACTAATCACAGAATCACAGAATATTAGGGGTTAGAAAGGACCTCTGAAGATCATTGAGTCCAACCCCTCTGCCAGAGCAAGACAATGGAGACTAATGGAGAAGCAAATGTTTATCTTCAGTAAAGCAGGGTTAGTGTGTTAGTATGAGCAGTCTGGTAGGAAGAGTGAATCTGAGGGACCTGAGAAGAGAACACAGGAATGGTCAGAGTTCTAGAAAACACAACCTAAGAAAAAAAGACTGAAATCTCTGTGGTAGTTCAGTCTAGAGAAGGAAAGGCTAAAGATGGGTGTCTGCAAAATCTAAATTGTTCCTGCAAAGGGGAAAGAGTGAGTATTTCACCATGTCCACTGTGTTGGCACAAGAAAAATAAGCAGTCATCAACTAGGATAAACAAGGAAAGGGAGTAAGGCTAGTGGGACAGGTTGGGAAGGCTGTAGGAGCTCCACTACTAAGGAATTTTGAGAAATTACTTAATCCTGGGAGGATACTTTCTGTGTGCATTTTAGTAGCAAAAGGGAGTGACTGAGGATGGCAGGGCAAGATTCTAGGGAAACGATGATTTTCAGAATGGACATAGAGATACAGACATGGAAAAGGAGATTAGATGAGTGCCAAAATCTCAGGGCTAGACAAAATTGATTGGCACTAAACCCAAAAATGAATAAGAAATCTTGGGGCATAAATCTTTTTCCAATGCTATAACTCAGCAGGATCCAGAGAGCTGTGTATTAATTTTAACAGTGTTTGCAATCTGGTATTCTTTAATATTGAAAGAAATTTTCGTATTAAACAGAACTAGCTAACAGGGACCTTCTGCCTCTTGGATAAAAAAGAAGGCAGAAGCAGTACAGAAAAGATTTAAAGTGATGTGGGGAAAGCTATGAAAGGCATCAGGAAACCCAGCTGAAGACTAGGCTAAGTAAATGCAGCCCAGATGTAAAATGAGAAGCTGGGGCATGAAAGATGACAGACGTTGCACAGAGATGAATAGTTTCTGAGAAGATTAAGAGTGGCCGCTGTCTATAAAAATAAAAAGGGACTTGCAAAGCTGCAGAGGGACTAGCAGGGTGCTGCTGGTGAATTCTAAAGATCTGGGAAATGAATATGAAACGACATGGAAAAAAAGGATATGGGGAAGAAAGCCAATAGAGAAAAGAAAGAGAAAAGAAAGAACTATGAAATTTAAAATGTTTACTATTGTACTTAATGCTTCTCAGTAAAAGCTGCTATCACCAGGGTGCTGCCACCAGAATCAACAGAAGAGAGGAGACAGCAAAGATGGAAGAGCATCAGGAATTTATAGAAGATATAAAAGGGAGAGTGTTCAGATGACAAGAAATGGAAGACAGTAAGAAGTGGTGGACTGGCAAAACAATGCAGCAGAAGGATCAATGAGGTAACATCCAAGAGCTGGCTGCAAGTGAGAATGCAGAGAATTAGAGAGGGAGTGTGCCTGTCTAGTGAGGTGTGGCTGAGCTTGAATTGGCTGAATCTATGGAGTGAAAACAGGAACAATAGCAGCAAAGTTGGGCAAGAGTTGTAGGCTCTGTCCACGTACTGTGGAACAGCCCAGAGGCTGACTGGCCCAATGTAGTCTGCACCTATAGGGCTAAATGCTTTCAAACCACTGAACAGGGTGTCTGTATTCAGAAAGCTTATTGGGAATGGTTCCAGGTTGGCACTAATGCCCAAAGACTGCCATGGAAGTGATGCTGGGCAAGGTCAGCAGCCTCCCAGGGTCCACACTGCCTGTGCAGGCTGGATACTGCTGCTCAGGACTGTGCCCTTGCATCCTTTGTCCCAGATGGCCCTGACAGGGGCCAAACCTCCAAGGGAAGGGGAAGATTAAGGGACTATGGAGAAGTGCTCTACCGCCACTACTGATCAGAACACGCCAACTTTCATATCCTCATTCAAAAAAGCGTGGCTTGCAGCAGAAGATGTGAAGCTGCCGAGGAGGGTCATGAGTTAAAATCCTGTTCAGGTAAATATAGCACCATCACACCACTGCCAAAAGCAAAGGTAATCATTTCAGCTTACAGGAAGATGCAGATTTGAGTCCAACTGGCATAAATGTAAAATGTATGCATAATACATATTCCTGGGGTAGCAGAAATGAAACTAGACTTGGTATCATTCCACTTTGCTAAACATGGTGCTTATCTTCTGCTTGCAATAGGAATTTGTCAAGTCTGATGGCCTAAAGCAAAGTGACAGGTGAACATCTGTAGCACAGTGAAGAGTGGTGGAAGGCATAGCAGAGCTGGCTGGCAGCTACACACCTTTGTGGAGCACACAGGGTGCAGCAAAAGTAGAAGTACCACAAAGCTCAGGCAGAATATGTGCCCTGGACATCAGCTGAATTAATCCTTACCACTCAGCACTGCAGTCTTTGTTCTAGCCAGCAGTCACTAGTCCTGGGCATAACGGGAATGCTGAAAGAGCTCTTCCACCTGTTTTGTGCCCTGCTTCTTCCCAGCTGTGTAAGCCAGTTGCACCTTCCTCTTCTCATCCTTGCAAACAGTTGCTGTGATGTTACCTCAGCAGAGGAGTCTCTCAGAGTTAAAAATGTAGGTGGGATAAAGGGATTAAAATAGAAAAAGAACATGGTTAGGACAGTGTCACAGAGTTCAAAGTGTGTAGATGTGTGTGTGCAAACATGAATGAATACGTAAGACTTCAACAGAAGAGACAAAACCAGAGAACTTAATTGATGTAAGAGGATAACAGCTATTAAACAGAATATGGAGCTAAAGGAAGTAAAGGGATGTTTCTTTTCAGTGTTGGATTATTTGATAGTTTGATGGAGGTACCTGTGTTTGGTATGTGGCATTTCACTAACACAAAAAGCATTGACATTTATAGCAAAGAAAAAGGCAGTAGGAGACACAGGGCAGTTTCAAGCAGACCTTGGAGAACTCCAGCCAGGAGTACACAGTCCTGTGCTTGGATCTGGGAGGGGCTGCTGGGACATATGCTCCTAAAAGCTGGGTCCCCCCTAGCTGAGCCTGTGGAATGTTGAAAGGTGACCCTGACACTGGGACTCTGAGAGCCTGCAGACAGCAGGTATGATGGACTTTAAGCAGAAAATGTGAACGTGACAGATGATGTGCAGATGTGACAACAGGTGCATTTGGACATAGTGAAAGAAGACTCCTACTGCCTTACATGGCAGAGACAGTGGGAACTGAGCCAGCTCCAGGCAGCTGAGTTTTTAATTTTTGTGTAGCATAAGTTACAGTACTGTGTAGGCTCTGAAGACAACCTTTCTCTTTCCATTTTTAGTGTAATGTAGCCCTAAAGCCAGCTTGCCTTCATTCTTCAAACTTCATTTGTTGTGATTGTTCCTATAAGGCCTTTGTTGAGATTAAAGCACCAAAGTTACAGAATGTTTATTCTAGAGATAGGAGGAAAGATATTACAGCTGATTTTAGCTTTAGGGAAAGAATGAACTCACCAAGTATCACAGCTGATTTTTATAGATACATGTTTCTTCACAAATGAATTAAACATATTTAATTAAAAAGAGGCATTAAACCCTCTCAAGTACAATATTTCTGCCTTAAATAAAATTTCAAAATTCAGATGGAATGGCTGAAAGAGGAAAAAATACCAAATCTCATATTTGATTTCCCTGACTGCTTCTTGTTGGCTCACTGAGCACATTTACTTTTCCATCAACATGGTCACCAGAATTTAAGTTCTGCTTGGTTTGTTACAGACCATCACTGAAACTGCAGATCGTGGGAAAAAAATCTATTCTCCCTCCTTCTCCCAATGTGTTAAACTGCCATCTTGTAAAACTAAACTTGCAATTTGGTATTAAAATAAACTGCTATACGAGTCATTTTTACAGCAGGAACAAAATTTGAGAAATGAATGCTGATACACCCACACAAATACACATACATGCACACACTCCCACACACAACCATCCAAAGTGAAGACTGAATTCAAGCTTCTGTATAAATTTGTTCTGGGTTGTGCTCATTTAGGATGCGAAGATCTGTAGGTTTGGGGGAAAAGCCTTAGAATAGTGTGCAGGGCAGTGATAGCACATTTCAAGAAGGGCAGTATAAACAGCAGATCTGGGATAAGATGGCTGATAAATTCTGGATTATCAAACAGAAGCTGCCTCGACTGCGGAGGACAATGGATACTTTACATATCTTTTAGCATAACTCTTTGTGATCTGTAAGGGAAAAAAAAAAAGTAAAATATTGTCAATTGCCAAAGTCTAAAGAGTCCAAGTCTCACTTCCCAAAATAATTTTTAACTAAAATGTCGTGATGTAAAAAGAATCAGTGCTACACAGGCTGCTTAAACTTGGTGAAAATAGTAGCTGCAAATGATTGAGGATGAGAGAAAAGCTGAAGGTTCTGTATCTTTCAATTGCAACATGGTGAAAATAGAAAACATTCTCTTTCAAAGAAGTAAAAAGACATTAATCTGAATTGTCGTCAGCATAGTTACATGTGGAGGGTGCCTACTTCCACGAATCCTGTCCAGCAGCACAGGATGGATGTACTTGAACTGTTGTCGCAGTATAATCCTGCTGCTGTTTCCATCTCTTTGCAAGCATCATGTGTGACAGCATCAGTCCAGTGCAGAACGTGATGGTCTTTTGCCAATATTTGCTCAAATACTACTTCTGGAAAAATCTTTGGGTGGTTTACTATTGATGACAGTGGAGATAGATTTTAGCCTTTACATGTACTTGAAATGAAGATGGAGTTTAGTCAGGCCAACTTAAGTAAAAGTAGATTTTGAGTAGGGAAGCAGAACTAACAACACTGAACTTGCAAAAATAGGTCCCCAGGTTACCTTACTATCACCAGTCATTATATTTTTACCTCTCTGAAAGCTGTTAGTTGTATCTGAATGAATTATCTAGAGCTGGCTGGTTTCTCTTACAGCTAAAGAAAGTCCAGTTTACATGAAAAACTGTATGCCATCATGTATTTTGCCCAGACTCAGTAAATTTTATGCATCTCAGTAAAGGAAAACTTATGATTGGCACTGTATATCTATGAAAGATGGCAGACTGCCTTTCACACCAGGTAGAGCAGCAAGCACAGAGGACATGAGTGCTTTGCAAGTCCTCTTGCAAGTCCTGTTACCTGTTTTGCTGCAGTCACAGTGGCCCATAACTTACAGTCCTGGGAAAGGACACACTGATATGCCTTGCCTGCATTTATTCATTTGCTGCAGCTGTGTCAGGAGATACAAGAGTTTAACAAGTGACCTAGCTCATAATTCTCTTTCTGGAGCACATTAAGGATCAAGAAGCTTATTGGTTCTTGAGGTAGTAGGTATTTTAGCATACACTGACAAAAGAGATAGAGTACCAAGAGCTGCACTGGACTGATGTTGTCCCTTGCAAACTTAATGAAAGTGACTGGAATTTAAGAATAACATACTCTTGACACTGTAAGTGAGGAGTCATCTACTCTGTCCACCCTTGGTGCACATTAAGTACATTGAAACAGCAGCTGGATAATACTGTGAAGACAGCTCAAGTACATTCATTCCATGCTGCTGGACTGGATTTCTGGAAAATGGGAACCCTTCAAAAATTATGTTTTGTTTTAAGCAAATATCAACACTCTGGTAGCTGAAAATTATCTATGAGCAAAAATATCCTCTAAGCTATAATTGAACATGTAATTCACCTACCTTTGTTTTGACTTTATTATTTTAATTGCTTTAGAAAAGGAATTGAGAAAATCAATGCAAAACCTGAATCACTGACTATAACATGTTTTAGGGGAAGGAACTGCAGAATGGGGTTAGGTGTAGAAAACAAGTAATCCTTCCTTCCTTCCTATTTCCATACAGTAGTTCTTTATTTTTTTTTCTCAGGGGAAATCATCACCCTTTCTAGGAGAGATAAATTGAAACGTTCCTCTGAAATAGCTTTCCTCTTGACAATAATGGTTGAATCTTCCCTCAACATCATACTCATTATCTTCCAAAAGTTTTGGAAGCCACTGATTTGAAGAATTTAGTGGGGAACAAGCACTTTTTTTCTGAGTATCGTCCTTGCTCAGTTGAACTGTAGATTCAAGTGTCTCTAATTTTACAGAAATGTACAGAAATTCTCTTCTGCTGTTGAGCTGATATCACTTTTGAAGAGGATTCTAGGAAAATCCTGTATTTGCTGAAGATATTTCTTCATCAATATGGATTTTTTTCACAGTTTAAGGACAAAAAGCTGGTACCCCCACAAGACCTCCTTAGCATCATTACGAAGGATGCAGCTCTGTGCATTGTTGATCACTACAGGTCCTACTGACCAGAGATCCACTCAGGAGATATGAACACCACAGTTGCAAATGAAGGCCATTACTGATGACAGTTTCAGTGGAAACCTGAAAGTGTATTTGCCAGTCTGCTCCTATCCAGTGTCTGCCTTAGTTCTGCATAACATGTCTTCCTTTTCAATGTCAGAGGACTCCCAAGTCTGGATCAAGCCTACAGAGTTCCCAACCCAATATTGCTGTGGCAAATGGCTGTGTACTCCTGCTTGTCTGCTGTATTTGCTTTGTAGGTTTTGTACAACTATTGAAGACCTTGCCCCAGATTATCCAGCCATGTACCCTCTTGTCCATTAAAACTACCTTCATAAATAAAAAGATGGGTGTTTTGAGCCTTGTACATACAGTGAGAGACTGTACATATATATATTTATACACACATATATATATTTTTTCACTATACTGCCTCCAGCAACAGTACCTTTATCCTCCAGAGTGAAATATGGCTGACATGCAGTCAAGCAGAGCCTCTCTTCTTGCAAGTTATTAAAAAAAACAATCAGAAAATGAAATTTTCTTGGCTCTCCTTTCTCCTTCTCTCCGATATTGTTGGTATTTGCTTCTCATTCACTGGCAATAGGAGTTAAAGTATCTACCAGATCTCACCTCTGGCTTCACTGCTGAGTGTGGCATGGAGCAGAAGAGGTGTAGCGAGAGGGAAATCTGATTTTCCTCAGGAAATCTTGGTTTTATCAAAAAGAGAAATAACTCTTAACTGAGTTTATTTTGAATATTTTACCAGCATGGAAACAAGGGCTGCCTCAGACCTCAAGGTTTATGATCAGTAGCTTCTGCTATTTGCTTCTCATTTCAAGTAGACTGCTCAGCATCAAATAGAAGAGCTGTTAAAAGGCTAATACCCACTTAACAACGAAGTATAAAGCAACCATTTCCAAACAACTTACATTGAGATTGTGATTTAGCTCCTAATTAATTCAAATTATTCCTCCCTTTGAGGTTTATTTTTATTAGTTGACATCTACAGATTCTTAGAACAAAATGTAACAGGATGTAGGGTTTGGAAATGTTTTAATAGAGATTCTGGATTTTGCCTTTTGTATATAAGGTGAGTGGGCAAATACCTAAAAAAGTTCATGGAATTTCATTGGCTTCAGTAAACATATGTTAATCTATCTCAGATCACAATTTGTTCTATTTTATGTAACTGAAAGCAAATGCAAGATAATTTTAGTTTTGAAATGTGTTTGAAAAACTGTCATTGGTAGAATAACTGGGAGGAAAAGTATCAAATCCAGACATATAGTTAAATCCAAAGTAGCTACCAGGCCACCATATTGTGGGTCACACCTCTGAAAGTTCAAAAAAGTTTATGAATGTTATTCTTGTCATAAGAGAACAAAGGAACCCATCTTGCCTGTGCTCTTATGCAGCAGATGGTTCTTCCCTGATAATTCAGAAGGATGTATATTAAGCTGTTAAAAAGCACTGTATAGATTAGGAGGCTCAATGTAATCAACTGGTTCATTACTGAAAAGAAGTAGCTCATAGGAAACTTAGCTACTCAACATAATACATCCTAGTTGAGATTTAGTTTCCTGAGGCTTTTCATTTTTTTTCAAACTTCACTTTTTGGGCAATTCCTCCTTTTGCCTTTTTGCAGTTACGTTTTATATATTTCTTGCATGCTCCATTTGGCCCCTGACAAGCTGACAGTTTGCTCTTGGGATGTCTTCTCACTGTTGTGGTTTTGAATCTTTTCTTCAGAAGGGCTTCCATCTCTCACTTGCCCCTGAAATGTTCTAGGTACTGGCTATTAATCCAAAGGACAGCAATACCACCAACTCTGTATAAATATGTAATGTTTCCCAACATCCAAAGCATGTCTATAAAGTACAAGCAGAACAGACTGTGTTTGCAACCTTAACTTTAGCATCCCCTTATCTTTTCCCAAATGTGAATAAGCTTACAAAGCTTTGGCATAGTGTTTATTTAAAATGCAGAGTCTGCATCTGCATATTAGATATGTCTGTGTATCAGACACAAGTTCTCAAGAAACAATTAGAAGTCAAAGCCATCAATATGTTTGACAGATGATTTTCTTCTAATCTAGAATAGCATTTTCTGTTGGAAATAAGATGTGATCTTTAAAACACATACTACCACTTGCCATTTGGAGTGCTTTGGAGGAAAATTCTAAAGCTGGAAAAATATTGTACTGTATTTTCAGAAAAAAAAAAAGATGAGAGAGGCTATAAAGAAGTTCATTAAATAAATATCACCAGGAAGATTCAGAAAATAACTATTAAACTAACGTTTGGTAATCACCCAGAAAGCATACATTAATTAAAATAAGCTGATGTGGGATTGTCAAGAAAACTCCATATGAAACAAGCTGAGTTTTCTTCTTTGACTCATAACTGACCTCGTGGATAGTGATGAAGCAGTAGATGTGCTATATGTCCATATCAGCAACATTCATTACATACTTAGCACCAGGTTCTCATCAGTAAGCTAAGGAAACACTGTGTAGGTGGGTCATGAGTGGGCAAGCAATTGTCTCTGAAGTAATTCTGAAAAAATATCAGTTGCATACTATCAAACCAGAATGATGTTTCACGTATGTTCTTGAAGGGTTCTGATCTCAGATACATTCTATTAAATAGCTTAATGAATAAATTGGATAAAGAAATAAAAGGTCATAAAATTAGAAAATAACTACAATAAAAAAGGAGATAGTTAAAAGCATTTTGTAGAACAGAATAGGAAATAAAGATTTTAGGCCAGAGAGATGCTACCAGAGGAAGCAGAGCTCCAATAAAAATGGATAATAGATAACTAGGAAGCAATATGCTTTGAAAAGTTATGAGGACTACATAGCATTACAGACTTGAGAAGTATTCAATACTGTGGTGAAGGTGAAAAAGCAGGCAAACCTCAATGTGGTGCGTATGAACAGAGAATCTTACACAGCCTGCAGAAGATGCACAGCAGGAGGGCTGGTCTGGGATACCTAGAGAAACAGGCTAACAACATGGACAGTCACAAAGAGAACAGCAGTGCCAACAACAGTTTCAGAAAGCATAGGCTGTTAAGAGATTTGATTTATTTAGCTGAGATAAAAGACAAAAGGAGTAAGGCAAAGTAGTCTTTTGCAGACATATACTAGCTTGTGGTGATTGTGCTCTGAGAAGTAACCAAAGAAATAAAGTAAAGAAGACACTGAAAATATTAGGGAATCCCCTTACCCCACACTGGGTCCTTAGGTGCTAAAACCTGGAACATGGTAGTTACGGTGGTTGTGAAGTCTACCTGACTGGAAGCTCTCTGAGAGAAGGTAGATAAACTCCTGCCAGAGACGGTCATACTGAACATAATCCTGCTGCAGTGCAGGAGTGCTGTAGTGGATAACCTCTGAGATTCCTTCTGTCCCAATGCTTCTAAGAAAATATCCAGTGGGTTTCAGCTTCTCACAAGTGAACATTAAGTGACAGGTAAGCTATTGCTGCTTCTTCCATCAGCTTCAAAGTAAGAACTTTTATACTCTGCATTTTGGTTACTTCACATTTCTTTTTTTTCCCCTCTGAAATATTTAGGTGGTGGTTTTAATTCATTTGTGAGAGGAAATAAGAACTAACAGGGCCTAGTTTCTGATGGATTTGTGTTCACAATGCTTCTCCATCTGCTGCAATAAACCCAGCATCCCTCCTAGCCCCTATATATCCCCAAATGTATCCTTTGCATTGTATATTAATGCCTCATGGCACTGTGTCCACCACCAACAGTGGCTCCAGCTACCCCTTGTCTTCTTGAGCTCCCACCCTCAGCCCCTTTGGCTGTTCCCTTTTGATTGGGGTAGGGAGGCTGCCCCATGTGCTCCAGTTGTTTTGGGACACATGTATGCTTATCAGACAATATGAGTGCCCAAATGAAAGACCAAAGAGACCATGTATGTCACTGTTGAACTCACTCTGCAGATTTTCCTTCAGCATGAGAATGAATGGGGGTTGTTTTTCTTTGATCCAGCTGTGAGTTTTACAACATTTGTAGAAGCTTTCAGCAATTTGGAGACCTTCACACTGCTGCCAAACTTTGCTGAAATGAACTAATTAGATCAGAAGGTATTGGCAAACAGAAGGGACAGACAAAAAAATATTACTGCAATAGCATTATTTCTTTAGGCAATTAAGCTACAGGTAAAAGTACTTTTATTTTAAAAGCACTTTATTTTAAATGTGTTTTTAAATACCATAAATAATGCTTTTGATAAACATTTTATTTTGTTTTGTTTTGTTTTGTTTTGTGAGAGAAATACAATGAATCATTCTCAAAGTTTAAGCACTTAAGTGAGTATACTCTGTATTATCACATAATTAGTTTAGGACAAATATTAATAAATAAACAAGTCTTTAAATACAACAGTCTTTCCTTCGTTCCAACCAGTTTTAACAATGAAATTATTCTGATGCTTCCAACATTTCAAGTAGTTCAGATAAACCAAGATCTTTTTGTACAGGTCATATTTGGAGACAGTAGGTTACACTTACCCTAGTCTGTTAAGAACTGCTAACATTTTGCACTGCTATTTTACTACACTGTGATTAGACTCAGGTTGAGCTCACACAACAGCTCAATGAATACTTCTGGCCTGATACATAATACAATGAATCAAGACCCTTTGTGTACAGGTACTTTGCATGCAGCAATTGTGATAGTTGTAACAACTCAAAAATATGCAGAACAGTGGTCAGATGCCTCCTGATTTCCTCTCTGGTGGATGGCTTGAAGGAGCATCTGGCAGAACTGAGGAAACATTATTCAGTCATGGCACTCTTGTGTCTTGGGGTCTCCCAGTCCATTTCCACAAAGGTCCTTATATTTCTTCCAATCCTTAGTAAACCCATGTAAATAAAATATTTGGTAGATTTCCTTAATCTAAGAGGCTACTAGCTTTCCATATTGCTAGTTGCCTGGATCTGAGCAATGAATAGTAGACTGGATTTTACAAAGACGTTAAGCAGATGCATATTTGCAACAGGTTAAGGTCTGCTTCTCGTTTTGGACCTGGCTGTACACAATAGCTGTTTGGGAGCAGGTCTGAACCGACTGTAGGAGGAAACCCTAGAAGATAAAGAAAGGCTCTCTGAACCCTCTGCGATGCAGCAGTGTAAAACTGAACAATGAACCCAGCTCCCTCAATGAGAAAGTCCTCCAGCTCACCATCCTGTACCTCTGACTTGGTAGCGCAGTGAGCACACAGAACTGGTAAGACAGGAAAATGAGAGGTTTCTAATTCTGAGATCAAGGACAGACTGTCAGCAGCTGGCGTCGTGCACTAACCCATCAGAATCTTTGCTTCCGGCAAACCTTTAGGTTAAGAACAACAGCTTCTGGGGGTGTTAGTGAAGGACAAGGGGGTGGGGCAGCAGTGGGTGCTACTGGAGAAGGGTATTTGGAAAGACTATTAAGAGATCAGGAAATAGAAGGAACTTACTATGCAAGTACATTAAAGGGATATTTTATTATCCTGAGAAGGTGTGAATGTGACCATTTAGCAGGCCAAGTGCAATTTAGATAGATATTAATAGTCAGTCTACAGTAGGGTAAGTGCATTCCCATCAGGGAACTGACCTTTCCTTTAGAGCAGCCCGTGACAGGCAGTGAAGAGAATCAGCACAGGCGTACCACTTCAAAAAATGCCTGTTTATTTATGTTGCCATTGCTATCTCCCCACGTAACTGATCCCATGCTAGCCTAGCTCAGTCCTGACAGTCGCTCCTGTCAAAAGCCCTGGTTCTCACTTATCCACAGCAAACGATGCATCTTTAGGTATTTGTTCAGGGCAGACTGGGAAGCACAGACTCCCTGTGCTGCGCTAAACTGTAAATACCAGCTTTTGAGTCACTCAATATATGTGGTTTCTAAATAATCTCACAGGCTATTCACTTGAGGGAAAGTTCAGTACGAGTAAATTATGCTTAAGCATCTTCACATCTTCAACTGCATACAAAGAAAAAAAAAAATTATAACTTCCTCACTTATCCACACATTATAATTATTAAAGGTGACCACAGGCAAAGATAAAGTGCATCACATCACCAGAATACATAGACTGCAAATGTAATGTACAATTAGCTATATTCGAATGACTATTTAAGTATAGTTTCAAGTAATTCTAAAATAAGAGTATGCTTTAAAGAGTAGATATATCTTGCTGGTTGTTTAAAATGAGAACACATATGCTACGTGACCGAAATCTGCTCTTGATAAGATGTGCATGCACATGTGTGTGTGGGAGAAAGAAAAAACATATCTTTTTACTACTCTTTTCATCTGCCATTTTTAATTCCAAAATGGAGTTAAATGTAAAGGGTGGCTACCAAGAAGATGGAGACTCCCTGTGTACAAGGAGTCACATGGAAAACACAAAGGGTAATGGGCACAAGTTGCTCCTGAGGAGATTCCAATTGGATGCAAGAAGTGTATTTTTCACCATAAGGGAAATCAAACTTTGGAATAGTCTCCCAAGGGAAGTGGTGGATTTCCCCACATTGGACAGTTTCAAGTCTCAGCTTGACAGGGTGCTGAGCCACCTCATATAAACTACAGTAGCACCTAGAGAGGTTGGACCAGATGATCCTTGAGGTCTCTTCCAACTTGGCATTCTGTGATTCTATACTAAACCAGAATGGAATTAATTGTAAGTAAGCAATTTTGCTGTGGACCATCTCCTCTAGAATTCACCTTTTGCCAACTGCCTCCTGCCATGAACCCCTCCTCATCAATCAGGAAGATACTGAGCAGGTGATTAGTTCTGCCAGACAAAACGCACAAAGCTAAACATGTTCCAACGTTTGCCCAACTAGATCTGTGTTACTGATAATGGTGTAACCAATGGCTTATCTGGAAAATCCTAACTACATCTTCAATGCATCTGTGTTTTTCCCAGGGCAGTTTCGGCAGAGCAGAAGGAAAGACAGGTGATCAGCCAGTGCTGCTTTGGCTCCATGCAGGTGCTCTACAGGTCAGCCTTGAAAGCCACTGGATTAAGGGCTTAGTTTTGAAGACAGAAGTAGGAATCAGCATCTTGGAGTCAAAACACCATGGGGAAAAAAGGAGGGGAGATTATAGCCACGGAAGTACAACCAGCCTGCCACTGTGGCTGAAGGGAGAGGGAAGCAGCTCAGTTCCCATCACACGGGGATGCACTCCGCGTCTGGCGGGGTCACGGGTGGGGCAGCCCACGCCAGGAGCACGGCAGCACCTGCAGACCGTGAGGGTATCTCGGTCACGGATCTGTAGACCCCAGAAGACAAAGTTGGCCATTCCCACCAAAACGTCGTGCCCTGTGC
>NW_009970726.1:2981687-2998211 GCF_000747805.2 Chaetura pelagica
TCGCTGAGGAGGTGCCCCAGGACGTGGCCTCGTTCCTCTACACGGGCGACTCCCGGGAGCTGCGGCGCGCCAACTGCTCCGGGCGGTACGAGCTGGCCAGCCTCGCTGGCAAGTCGCGCTTCACCTCGCATCCTTCCCTGCACGGGGCCCTGGACACCCTCACCCACGCCACCAACTTCCTCAACGTGATCCTCCAGAGCAATAAGTCGCGAGAGCAGAACTTGCAGGAGGACCTGGAGTGGTACCGCGCCTTGATCAGGAGCCTCCTGGAGGGGGACCCCAACATCTCCAGGGCAGCTATCACTTTCAGCACGGAGCCTTTCTCCTCCACCCCCCAGGTGTTCCTCCAGGCCAGCAGGCACGAGAGCCAGGTCCTCCTCCAGGACTTGTCCTCCTCAGCTCACCACCTGGCTAATGCCTCTGTGGAAACAGAGTGGTTCCACAGCTTGAAGCGCAAGTGGAGGCCACATCTGCACAGGAAGATGTTAAACACAGGCCCCAAAACTTTGGAGAACAGCTGGAAGAGGCGGGAGAGCTTCACTGCTGATAAGAACCACATCAGGTGGTCCTCACCTTACCTGGAGTGTGAGAATGGGAATTACAAACCCGGCTGGCTAGTGACTCTCTCAGCGGCTTTCTATGGGCTACGGCCAAACCTCCTCCCTGAGTTCAGGTAGGAGGAGTGTTCCTCTGCTTGCTTTGTGTTGGGAAGGTGGTAGGATGGGGTTTTGGTTCTGTCCCTGTCTTTGGGAAGGGCACGCAGTGTCTCTGGAGTGCCCTGATCAACCCTTGCCAGCCAGGCTGCTCAGTCACACTGCAGAACAATCTCAGGCCTTCCTGTTGAGCTCTGCCTTCGTGTGCCTTAGGGAGCTGTTGCTGAGTAAAAGAATCACTTTTTATCTCTGTCTGTAGGACAACCTTTGCATGACTTGCTCCCACTGAAACAGTTCTTGGCATCCTTCGGGGGGGAGAAAAGAGCAGCGGCTGCCAGTTGTAGTTTATTTCTGACTGCAAGAGGAATATGTTTACTGAGGTGTTATTTCTTTCTATGCTGCATAATTAAAACTAGCACAACCCCCGCTATAATTTTAACTAGTTGGGAAACAACGTTGTTATGCTGTTAAACAGCTATTTCTGTGGTCTCCTGAGCACATCCACTGTGGGGTGCTCTAGCCTGGTCAGTGGTCAGTTATGTTTCTAGTAAGTAAGTGTTTGTGATGGCAGTTCTGTCATAGTGTATGTGGCTGTGACCTGACCTGGCAGTAGGAGGGGTGTTTTAGGGCACTTCTCTATTACACAGCTGTGTAGATTATACCTGGTGTATGTAAATAAATGCTGCTTTTAAATTTTTTTCTTCTATTGCTGTTACCCCAAGGACTTAGCAACTGGGCTGTTGACTAGCAGAGAGGAGGGTACAGAAAGGCCCATGCTTGTCTTCATATTCTGACAGCAGAGAGAGATGAGCCCAAGGAATGAGTGCAACCTGTGGAGAACAGGATGTCAGACTTTTCCCACTGGCACTTCTGTGGTGGGGCTCACTGGTAGCTGTCCCTCTGGGAATGCCCACTGCCCAGAAGCAGCTGGCATTTGTCAGGAGTTGAGAGAACATTACAGAATTAGCTTTCTCCTGCAGTTCAGCAGTAGGTAAAGATAAGAACACAGCAGACACCAGGGAGACTTTGCTGTGTTTAGGTGGCCAGGCAGTTGTGTATGTGAACACTTGTTTTCTTGGCTTGGTCTGAAATCTAGTGGGATTGAACAGGTGTGAAAGCAAATGTGTAACCCTGGGGGAAAAATTAAAGATCTGCTGAATAGAGAGTGGCTGATTATTTCTTTATGGAATTACCTTTTGCCATGAAATCTTCGCTCTCATGAGGCTGGTTTGGTTTAGGTGAGGGGAGCTAACCTGCAGACTGCTTGATGCTAAATACCTCTCAAAACCAAAACCCAAGAATGGCTCTACTGTGGAGCATTTCTGGACCCTAATGAAGATGTATCCAGAAAAGTGCAGGAGACTTCTCATACTTCATTGAAATGCAGTGTTTCCCACTCAATGAACTTTAGGATGTATATGAAAGCTAGTGTAGGCTGATAATCTCTTGTTGGGGATAGGGGTTCCTATAACCTAATGAACTACCAGGCTTGGGGTGTGGTGGCAGCTACTGAACCAGCTGAGAACTTAGTTCTTGATAACAAGCTTCACTCAAGCTTCAATCTTGATTTCAGTTAAAAGAAAGACAGCTTCTTAAACAACATAGTCTAGAGCTTCAACCTCAGTTCTCTGTCAAGATCCTGTGATGCCAGGAAGCATCTCAGTGTTGTAGGTTTCTGTTGTGGTAGCTCTGGTGTGCAGAACACGGCAGGTTCATTTTGGAGTAACCCTGGCCAACCAAGGCAACCAGTAGAGGTCATGCTGGGTGCAGTACAAAGCACTATCTTCACTTCCTCTTTCCAGCAGCCTTGCCATGTGGGAGTCACTTCAGTTGAAGAAATGGAATAACCTGTTGTAACTCTGGTACTTCGAAAGGAATCCATTAAGCACATCTAAATAAGAAAAGGTTCTCCAAGCTTAGAGGATCTTGTGATGGGCTGTGCTGTGCAAGTTTGAAGTGTTGTATTGCTGTTGTACTGAACAGTTTGGAGAAAACTAAAAAAGTTTTCTGTCAAAATCATAGATGATTTGGTAATCATTTTTAAGAAAATGGTAGTATGTGTTTCTTGGTAACTATATAAGGAAGCAGGTGGAAGAAGCACATATATGTAGACGCATATTCTGGCAAGGCTAAATGATGGTTTCTGCATTCCCACTTTGAGATGTGTTACATGAAAGATGGGCTTCTAATAAAAGCTTATTATTTGGGTTATTGAAAAAGTAACTTCAGTTATGTAGGAAATATTATAAATAAAATACACTTCTCCCAAGATTTAAGGGATGTCTTAATGTTTGCACAATTGTTTTCTATACTTGATAAGCACACAGGCTCAGTATGAGTTCTTAAGAGCAGAAATGGTTTAAAGTATAACCATGTAATATAAAAATATAAAATCTAATGTAGTTATTAGAACATTAACATTAATTACTATAAGGCGCCTCTTGAAAACGCTTTATTTCCCCTCACCATCTGTTGTTGAGTGATGCAATAGTTTAAATTCCTGGTTAAGGCCTGTATGGTAAAAGCAGTATGTAGTAAGCTCCATATTTTGAGAAAGCTACATGGGTTCTTTCAACAAATTATTCCTATACCATCTATTAGAACCATGTTAATGCATCATTTTACATGGTCTTTCCAATTAATAGTCTGGCATGAGGTGATGGATGGTAGTTTAGGGCATGCCCTGTAATGTCTCTAACAGTTTATGTACTTTGTTTGCTGACATCAGGTTTATGACATGGTATGTTAGGGTAGGAGACCTTCAGGAACATGTTGTCTCCATGGAAGCGAATTCTTTCCAATTACAGAAGGATAATCCATCACCCTTGCTTCTTGGTGTGTCTTCTATTGCAGTAACAGATGGGTACCTAACATGGTGTAGCAGTGGAAAGAGTTTAATGAAGGCAGTACTAATAATTACTACAGTTATATTCAGTACATGCTACTAATGCAGTACTGTGGTCAATGACATGTGGCAAGTACAGCCAAAAAAAGCTTTGTTGTGGTGAAGGGTTATGGTGCCTTATGCCAGAGGAAGGGTTACAGGCAGGGGGGCTGTATCAAACAGCTTGCTATCTGTTTTTAATTCCTTGCTCTTCTTGCCTCCCTCCAGGAGGTGACAGCCAAACTGTCCAAAGTGAAAGCCAAGGAAGGTGAGAGAATATGGTCATTCACGTTGCCTTTTCAAGGCTGGCACTGTAAGCAAGTACTGAGATGAAGTGGAGAAAACAGAAAATGACTTGACTGTGCTGCTAAATTTAGCAGAATTTGTCCAAGCCTGGTGGGACCACATTAGCTCTGTGGAAAGCTAAGCTAGGGGCACTGACTGTCTGCAGCTTCTTGGCAGTGCTTGCTTGTGGTGTTGTCTGAGTTCACTAGCCTTTGGTCTGCCCAAGTGCAGGAAACAAACATTGCTCTCTGCTTACAGAATTCAGCATAGCCATGAGAAGCCAGAGACTACACCTAATCTCTTGGTGTTACTAATGCTTCTTGCTCCTTTGCAGCTGGAATTGACCATGTAATGTGTCTAATCACTCTACAGCTAGTCCTGCAGAGGGTAGAGCTTGTTAGTCCTTGCCGCTAATCTTTATTAGATTATAATATTCCATTAGAATATAATATTCTATGGCACATGGTGACTCAGGTCGTCTCTTTGCAGCCCTACCGTGGAGGTGGAATGGTGTGAGAAGCTGCCTCTTGTGAGTACGTTTCCTGTGCTAAAGGTACTTGCTTGGCCCCTGGAGCAGAAGCAGGCTTTCATTGCTTGAGCAGTGTGGTGGGCTGCTGGGGAGTATTACACCTTAAACTGGAAGAATGGTGTGCTGCTAGGAGGTCAGCTACTAGCAGCTATGAGGGTTGTTTGTTTTTTCATGAAAAAAAAAAAAAGCCCTTTTGGGTTACTGGGTCCAGTCACCTGCTGTCACAGGCCCACGTAATGTCACCATCTGACCAAACTGTCTTAAAGTAGGTAGATTTCCCTCTTGGCTCTCCAGTCTACTAGTATGCCAGGCCTAATGGTTGGATAGCTTCTTCTGATTTCCGATCTAAATTTATTCACAGTCAGTTCTCATCCATTTATTTCTGTTCCAGAACTGCTTTCTATCTGAAATAATACACTTCACTGATGTTTACTGCTCTGACCTATTTATAGGCAGCAGTCCCTTCTCCACCTTTGTTTACTAGATTACACAAACCAGCTTTCTTTAGTCTCCTGTTATAAGCTCTCTGTTGCCATGGTCCCTCTCTCAAGTCTTGTTTCAGTGTTTCTTGAACGTGGTTAGTCAGATTCATGTGCAATGTTTCAGCCTTGTGCAATGACATCAATTATTCCCAACTCTGATGAATGAATTGCTGCTTTTGCAGCTCAAAATGTTCTCTTGTGTGCTGTTCTCATTTTCTTTAATGTGTTGTGTCAATGTTTTGGGAACTGGCCATTGCTCTATTTTCTTTAATGTGTTGTAATGTGTCAATGTTTTGGGAACTGGCCATTGCTCTTCCATTGTTTTTCATCTAGGAAGTCAGAATATCTTTAGGATACAGGGATGTTTTTTTCCCTCACACCGTGTTCCAGCAAGGACAGGTAGTTTTTTTCAAGTCCAAGGCAGTGTTTGCAATTTTTTTCAGGGACTGCTGGGAGACTGCAGTGAAATAATGGCTGTTTTGGCAGAAAGGTGTACAATCAACAAGCTGTGCAAGCTTTGTGTTTTTATTTTGAACAACCATGTGTTCTGGAGCATTTGCAGGTAACTTCATTCTGAAGCTGAATGAAGTGTCGCTGCTGAATTTTTTATCTTCCTGACACTTCCTACTTTGTTCTTAATTATTAGATTTTCCTTGGTGCAAAGATTAATCTTTATTGCACAGCTAAATTTAGCAGTTTCTTCCCAAAAGGCAGTGTAATGTGATTTCCACTGTGCTATTAAAAATTACTTTGACTACTCCAGCGTTAGGCCATAACAGAGTACTCATTGAGGAAACATAATTGAAGGCAAATTAAACCATGAAGGTAGGAGTATGTACGACAAATAAGTAACTTTGTAGGGAACATATGTGATTTTTTTCTCTTCTGCTAAACATTTCACAGGTATTAAATTGTTTGGTAAAATAACCATAAATGTGGACATAAAAGAAAAGATACTGAAAAAATCAATAACTATTTTATTTTAAATATACTTTAATTTCTTCCTTTAGCTCCCTTTTTCAGTGCTCCCCCTCTAACTCCTCTTCAGTCTCATTACTGAACTAAGAAAGTAATTTTAACTGTTTAAGGAGGCTTTCTAATTTTTTGTGACACGTTACATTAGTTGTGGAATCCTGCAAATATTTTTAAATGGTGAGGCTGACATCTTTTCTCTACTACAGTCTGGCCCATATAACGTGATTGAAGGGCTGGGTGAATTTAGGACAGGTTTTAAAAATGAAAGGGAATAATTTATTTCCTAGAAATGCAGGAAGTTTTTTATTTATATTCCTGAAAAGAGTTGAGAACAAAGAAATGTCTTCTGGTGTGTGCTTATAGAAAATCCTAGTATATTTTAAGTATTCTCTGAACAACGATGTCTCTGCCTTTTTAATATGAGGATAGAGAACTAGCTGTTGATGAAACAAATGGAAAAATGAATAGGAATTTCTTTGTATGAAACCCAATTTCTGTCTTTACTATTGGAGAAATGGGAGTGGGTTTTTGAAGAAAGAAGTTAAGTATGGCCAGGAGAGGATTGAAAGACATACTGCGTTTATGTCCACAATTATGTAGTGCATGGTATGTTGCAATAAATGGAACTGGCTTTTTGGGTCAAACTGTCTTTTCCACTCTTCTGTTCTCTACACCCACCCCTCTGAGGCAAGGCTTCCAGCACAGCAGGTTATCAAAGGTCTTCTGAAGACAGTGGATGTGTGACAGTCCTTACTATCTGATATTCAGCTTCAGTACTGTCATGTCCTATTCTGTCTATTAGTGAACCTGAGCTGAGATAGAGAAATGCTTCTAAAGGTAACAAGAAAACTATTGCTGTGTTAGGTCAGATGAAAGGCTTACCTACCCCACTTTCCAAAAGCAGCTTCTGGCAGGTACTTAGGAAAAAATGTAAGAGCAGTGGAAGTGCCAAGTTCTCTTATCTTGGTCATATCCCATTTACAAATTATAAGGAATAAAAAAACCCAACTGTTTTTCAGACTCCATCTGAATGAGTGTTGATAGTAATTATGTATTAAACTGACCTCCATGATTCTGATTCACTTCTTAACCAATTTTTGTCTTCTGCAATCCAGTTTAACATAGGGTTCCATAATATAATAATGAACTGTTTGGAGAAAAAAATATTTTCTGTTTTAAAACTTGCTCCATGGAGCTAAATTCATCGGGAGATCCTGGATTTCTTGTGGTACAGAAACGCTTCAAAAACTGTTCACTTATCTCTGTGTCAGTCAGACTTAGTTGTAGGTTATACTAGGTATTGTTACTTGCAAACTTTGTCATCGGTCACCAATTTGTGATTGTCTGTGTATGTGTTGAACAAAGCAGGGGTAGTTGTGGTTCCCAGCTTGTTAACATCCCTGCACGTGAAAGATAACTTCTATCATTGATACTCTGTAGAGTGGCTCAGAGATTGAATCTGAGCTCTAAAGTGTGTAATGATGAAGATAATTGGTTTTCTGCAAAGGCTGCCTCTACTCTCAGCAGTTTTTATATCTTGGCTGTCTGTTTGCCCTACAGATTCCATTTCACCTTTCCTTTTTCTGATGTATGTGAAAAGTTTTTGCTTAGTAGAGCCTATGGTTTTAACATACTGCTTCTAAAAATGTCTTATTTTTGTCTTACACTATTGTAGTTCTGCATGTTTCTTGCCGAGGTTTATGCCTCTCCATTTTCCCTTTATTTCTTTTTTTAACATTGGCTTCCACTTCCTTTTACTTTTTGGTTTTAAAACTCCCTTGTTACTTTTAAATAAATCATCACTGTTAGAAGATTTTGTGTAGTTAGACTGAGGTCATCTCTGTGTTTGATCCTTCTAATTCAAAAACTTTTCTTGTTCCTAACCTCTTTTTTTTTTTTTTTTTCCCTTTTATCACTGTCCTTGAGGCCCTTTCTTTTCAACCTGTCTCTTTGACCCCATGGACAGTAATGGGAACATCTTTTAAAAAAAAAAAAAAGCTGCTTTCTTATTAAGTAGCTTGGAATTGGCTCCAAGACCTTTTTTCGTGGGGAGAATCTAGTGTAAGTGGTTGCTCACAATCATTGACAGACCCCTCAGTGTTCCTGTAAAAGATGATGCTCTTTGACAGAATTAAAATGCTAGCAGCAACTTGAAAATCCTCAGGCAAAAAAAGATACCAATGGCTCCTGAAGTATTTAGGAAGCTCTCTGACTAAACTGTAAGGTAATCCCTGGAGAGGCAGCACTGCATGCTATAAATCTGAAGGCAGTTTTAAATCTGAAATAATTCATAAAACAGAGGATTCAGTTTTAAGTATTCCACCCTTGCAGTACTGTTCCAAATGGCCTAGGAGGATTTTCTTTGCAGGTTAATCCTGATTCATATGCCAACCCTGCTATACCTGACTCTTCAGTTAAGTTTATTTTTAGTGAAAGCTGTTTCTCCTGTGAAAATGTGTGCTGAAAAGCAGCAGTTGTGCTATGGCTGAGGAGTTAAGTAAGTCTGTCTCTGTCCTGTTAGTAAGATGTGAGTGGTAACTATGTGATTAGATCAAAATCATGTTGTATGTAATGTCCTAGTAGACTTTTGTGAACCTGGCTGGATATACAAAGGTGATAGTTTAAAAAATGTCTTAAGTGATGCTGAATGCTAAATCTTAACTTTCAAAAGCAACTTGAACCTGCAGAATCTGCTGATTACAAATAAGACTCATGGCTGAAAGTCACTTGTGAATTTGACATCAGGATTATTCTTGGATACCTAGTTGATGGTAAATTGAAAGAGCCTCAGTTGTCAGGTTGTATGCACTGTTTGAAAGTTAATATTCTTGAAAGTGTCAGGCTCTAAAATAAGAATGGTCTCAGAAGTGGTAACTGCATTGAAAACATTTGCTATAGTAATTACAGTATCCATTTACCTGGAGTTGTGGATATTTGCAGATTTGGGACAGCTGTAGAGAATTTTTCTTCTCTTCTTGTGTTGTGGTAAGGAGCCTTATGAAGGACAACATGTAGGGGTGAATGAGTATGACAGCAAGAATTTAGACAGGAATTTAGATCTGGGGGGATGTTGTCTGCTTCAGTATGATAACCATGCCTTATACCTTAATCATGGCTGCCCGCAGTGCTTACAGGTACAAAAATAAGTATGCAGACTTAAACTTTGAATGCCTGTTTAGCTGAGCTGTGATGATCCCTGTGCCAAAAAACTTCTGAAGATCTAGAGGACAAAGATATTGTTTATCACCATTTAAATGTTGGCAGGGTATTACTCTGTACAGCTGACTTAAGCTGGCTGGGAGAAAGAGAACATGCTCCTTCTACTTTATGACTAACATTACAGGCAAAAAAAATAAATTTCTGTAGATATAGGTTTTACTACATGTTGTTACAATGGAATATTTTAACTACTGAAACTATCAAAATAGCTAGTAGGTTGGGGAAGTAAGCTTAAATCAATTTCTGGCACAGATTTCAAAGCAAACAGCATGCCAACAAGCAGTGGTACTGGAAATTAAGACAGACATAAAAGCCTCTTAAATCAAACCTCTGACCTGACAAAATCTGTGATGACATCATTCTTCAATGATTATCTATTATGTACAATTCGTCTAAATCTTTCTTAACTGCATGTTAAGCTTGGATACATAATCCTTAAGTATCCTTTTTTGTGTAAGAAATGTAAATTTGTGGCAGAAAACAAATATTTATTGTTATAAGGAGATTAACAAAATATACTTACTTGCCAGATGGTCCTCAATTACCAGTAATATTGTTATTAACTTATCACTGTGGCTTGGGTTCAGCCAGACAGCATTGTCTGACAGCAGTGTGGATTAATCTGTTATGCTGACCAAGCTAAGTCTACTCTTATACCATTGGTATTTGTTCAGATCACTTCTGTCAAGTTAGCACAGCTGCAGTTGTTTTCAGTTAGCTCAATAAATGTAACACAGGTAGTTGGTCCATATACATTCCATATTTTCCATTTTCTGAATGCTGAATCAAAAATAACTGAAAATGTGGGTGGCTGAACAAGCTGTGCCAGTTACTGTATTAATCACATGAATTTCAGAAATACATCATCATGTACGTATCTGTGTACTCTGTGTGTAATAATGGTAGGGTACAAGTCTGAGGTGGTGTTTTAAGTGGCAAAGCATAACATACCATCATTATGGACGTGTATGCTTAGCAAAACTTCTCTTTTGAAAGCATTATATCCTCAAGTAGTTCCAGGCTCTGTTGCTACCTCAGCAGAACTGTGCTGTTACCAGATGTTATTAGACTGTAACTGTCAGGAGAGTGTGTTTTCATTTGCCTGTTTCTGGATTGCAGCATTTTTCCTTCCTCTGGATTTTCAGCCCAGAAATTAATAAAACTCTTAGAAAAGCAAAAAACAGAAGAAGTTAATCTTGTCAGAAGTCCAGGTTGTGCTGCAGCAGAGCTGTAGACAGAGTGGAGGTAGGAATATTTATGTTGAGTTGTTAACAGGAGCTCAGACCCCAAGGAGCAAGCCAGTGGTAGATGCCTTTAAAAAGTGTGCTTGATTGAGAAGGACGGGGATTCTCGGAGCCAGGGAAATGTGAAGGAGGACAGGAGTCCTGAAAGGAGTTGGGAATCAGCAGCTCTTGTGAGAGAGCTGAAAGGCTGGCATGGCTGGGGGTGTTGCCGTGGTTGCAAATTTAAAAGTGGCCATTGCAGAGGGAGTGGAGTGTGCTGGGCACATGGATGAGCTTGAGGGAAGGAACAGCAGCTCTGCCTGCTTGGCAGGTGAGCCCTACTGATGGTTGTCACTCTCTTGGAAAAACATCTACTATAGTGTCCACTCGGCAGAAAGCCATGGAAACATGCAACTGTGCAGGCCACAGGCTGTAGGGAGCTGTCAGAGCCTTTCACTGGGAACAAGTGGCAGTTATGGCACCTGTTGTACACACTGCATGCAGGTGGATGATCTCCGCTGCCAAGTGGCAGGCTTGCAAGAAGAAGTTGAAAGGCTAAAGAGCATCAGGGAAACTGAAAATGAGATAATCTCGTGGATCCAGCCTCTGACTACTTTGACATGGGAATGGGACCCATCAGAAAGTGTGCAGCATCAGGGAGCCACTGTATACTGCCCCTGCTGGACCACAGGCAGTAGCCTGGATGAGGGGATTGAATGGAAGCAAGTTCTTTGTCATGACAACAGACTCCTTCCTTGACCACCTCACCTCCCCAGGTGCCACTGAGAAACAGATATGAGGCTCTGGTTAAGAAAGACCAGCCAAATGAAGATGTGGGCATTGGGCAGCCTACACCAGAAATATGTCCACAGTTGGAAGGACCTACCACCCGCATTACAACAACATCTGTAAGGAAGAATGAAGGGTTGTAGGTGTATGTGGCTCCCTTCTGAGGGGAAAAAGGGTCCCGTATGCCAGGTAGACCCTCCTAACAGAAATCTGCTGTTCCCCTGGAGCCCATGTGAAGGATGTCACTAGGAAACTTCCTAGTTTAGTACGGTCCTTAGACTACCTGCTATTGATTTTCCATGTAGGTGGAGAGCAAGCTGAAACTTGTAGTCTAAGAACAATCAAAACAGCCTCTAGATCACTGGGGCAGGTGGAGAGAGATTCTGGGGCACAGGTTATATTTTCATCTCTTCTTCCAGTTGCAGGCAGTGACACTGGAATGAGCAGATGAATACAGTCTGTTAATACATGGCTTTGTAGCGGGTATCATTGCAACAATTTTGTTTTTTTTTGACAATGGGATGGCCTATACAGCACCAGACTTGTTGGCACCTCATGGAAAACATCTTTCTCAAAGGTGGAAGAGGGTCTTTGCACAAGTGATTGCAGGGCTGATTGTCAGGGCTTTAAACTAGGTTTGAAGGGGGAGGGAGATGTAACTGGACATACTAATGAGACCCCTTGGTGTAGTAGCTCAGCATCTGTGGGACTGCATGCTAGCATTTTTGAGAATCAGAAGGCCTAGCACCCATTAAAAATGAAAACTGTGTTCTCAGCTCCCTCTCTGAAATGCTTACACACCAATGCATGCAGTATTGGGAATAAGCAGGAGGAGCTGGAGATCTGCATTAGGCCACAGAGCTACGATATAGTTGGAGTTTCTGAGACATGGTGGGACAGCTCCCATGACTGGAATGGTGTCATGGATGGCTATATACTCTTTAGGAAAAACAAACCAACAAGGTGAGGTGATGGTGTTGCTCATTATGTGTGAGAGCAACAGGAATGCATTGGACTCTACCCGGGGGGGAGGAAGAACATGTTAAAAGCTTCTGGGTAAGAATTAAGGAACACAAATGTGGGCAAAACTGTTGTGGGTATCTACTATAGACCACCAAGTCGGGAAAAAGATGATGAGGCCTTCTACCTCCTGCTGGAAGTAGCCTCTGGATCACATGCCTTAGTGCTGATGGGTGACTTCAGTCACCCTGATATTTGTTGAAGATCCCACACAGCCAGTCATACTCAGTTCAGAAGGCTCTTGGAGTCCATCAGTGTTAACCTCCTCATACATGTGGAGGAACTAGTGTGGAGAGGTGCACTGCTGGACCTTGTGTTAACAAATAAAGAAGATCTGGTTGGGGATGTTAAGTCTGTGGATGACCTTGGTGACAGTGATTATGACATGGTAGAGTTTGGTGTTTTACAAGGGAGAAGGGTTACAGTAAGTAACAGTAAGGATTGCATCCCTAGACTTCCAGAGGGCTAACTTTGTGCTCTTCAGTGATCTACTTGCAGGTGTCTCATGGGCTAAGACTCTAGAAGGTAGGCGGGCAAGAAAGCTGCTTAATATTCAAATATCACTTACTCCAAGCTCAAGATAGGTGCATTCCTTTGAGTAAAAAATTGGGCAAAGGAGGAAGGAGACCTGCATGAATGAGCAAGGAGCTCCTGAAAAATGTAAGGTGGGAGAAAGAAATTCAGTTTGTGGAAGAAGGGACTTGTCACTTGGTAGAACTACAGGGTATGTAGGAAGGCAACAAGGGAGGCCAAAGCCACCTTAGAACTAAACCTGGCAAAGGAAATAGAACAAAAAGAGCTTATTCAAATACATCAGTGGTATAAGGAAGAGTAGGGAAAATGTGGGCCCACTGTTGAATGAAGTGGGAACCCTGGTAACAGAGGATGCCAATGAGACAGTTATTGAATACCTTCTTTGCTTCAGTCCTTATTGACCTTCCAAGACCAGACCTTGTGAATCCCAGACCCTGTAATAAGAGAAAATGCCTGGAGAAAGGAAGACTCTCTGCTTGCCAGTGAGGATTTAGTTAGAGTTAAGTTGGGTAAACTGAACATACACAAATCCATGGGCCAAGGTACTTGAGGTCTTTCAGTAGCAGTTGCCATATGAACCTAAGAATTTCACATTTGTTGGGAATAAAATAATTGTATCAAAGAGTATCTTATGATACCACACAGCAAACTCATTAGGTGTTTCTCATTTCTGAGCAGTGGTTAGTTTACCCTTAATTTTAAATCTGTACTTCTCTCTCTGCAGAAGTGTTTGTAGAGGGAAGGGAAGCTTCCTCTCCTGCCAGTTAAAAACAAAATATACACAAGGGAAGAGTTTTCCATGTAAAGGAAATAAAGACCTACTTCCCTAGGGTGCTTAGAGTCTCCCAGGTGAATTTGTTGCAATCCTAATAAGAATGAATCATCACTGTTTTTCCTGCTGCATAATCTGATTTCTTCAGGTTAGTTGGAATGATGTTAATGCTTGAGAGACCATTGCCAAAGTGCGAGAGCTAGGAGAGCAAAGAGTAGTGTTGGTCCTGTTCCTGCTGCCTGGTTCATGCCTGTATGCAGCCAAAGTGAGATTATCCACTTGCAGAATAGGTCCTGACCCCAACCTGTGCACTAATATGTTCAGAAAGGTCCAGGATATATTAGAAATGCACCTGGTGGGATCAGCATGTGATCAGAGAAGAAGTTAATTAGCTCTACTTTATGAGGAACTGAGAGAGATACTTTGTTATTAGGTTAAGATATGCTTGTAATCCACTGAGATCAACATCTTACAGTTAGTCTGTACAGTATGGCTGTTTTTCCTTTAAGGTCATTGGTCACCTGGAACATGGAAGAAGTGTTTGACTAGGAAGGAAGGCCCTGGAGAAGCTGTTGTCCCAGGCAAGAATGGGAAGTTTGCACAGCTGTAAACTAAAAATATTTCTGAATATTCTGGTGTCTGCTATTTCAAACTGAACTTGGTAGAGCTAGAACTTAAATATTTCAAGTAATTTCTAAGTGTGCCCATTGCTATTTAGATTGTAGGCAGGAGACAGAAGAGAATTAAGTGCATCTGTATGAACTTCCTACTGGCTATCCTACATAATTTCCTAATACATTCTTCTTCAGTTCACTTATGTGAGGTACTTGTGTTTCTCCAAGGACTATGTAGCATGTCTGAAGATTAATGTCTGAATAAAGCTGTTGTGGACACTTCGCACTTGGTTGTACTGGGGTCAGTGGTGAGGAAGCAGTATTGTCCTGGTTTGGATCAAGCATGCCCTTTTATGCCTGTTCAGGTTTGGTTCATAAGTACGTAAGTGGCCTCTCAAGTATATTGCTCATTATTATTATTTATAAATTATTTATTATTATTATTATTTACATACTGAGCTTTAACTAAAGGAGGCAACACACTTTGAGGTGAATGTGTTCTTTAGGTTGGGTCATGCCCTTGGTATTCCACATCCTGAAAAGGAGGGATAGTGGTGTTGGTAATTCTGGAAGGTCAGACTGTGGAAATCAAAACTATTGTCTAAAGTGGCTGAAATGTTTGACTTAAAATAAGTGGTACTCTAGATTTAAGAAATAAGACCAGAGCATTCATTGGTTGTGAGTGAGTTCATGTAGTGTAACAACCAGAAGTTGCACACTGACATTTTTGCTAAGTCCAGACAGGAGTGAGTGAAGCAGTCACAGATATGTGCTCTCACAAGATGATGCTATTAATTTTCTACATACAAAGTAATTCTGGAGGTTATTCTAGAAAGATTAAGGAATTTTTTTAAGGTTTTAAAAAGATATTCAAGAACAGTTTTGCAGCTTTTATTGTTCTGGTGGTTTTTGAGTTGTTTTTAAAATAAAGCATTGGTTTTAGCTTTTCATTAAAAAAAAAACAGGAGGAAACTGTTGATGATAAACCTGAGTGTTCTTAACATCGAAGTAATATGGTTCAGACAGTCCTTGAGGACCTGTGTGAGTAGGAAACATTTTTTTTTTTTTTTTTTTATGGTTTCACAGACACCATCAGTGGCCTACTGGCTCATGCTGCCCTTCTGTCAGGACTAATAACAGTGCTGGCTGGCAGAGATGAGGAGAAAGGGGTTCAGTATCTGCTGAAGGAGAGGCATGAAGTCGCTGGAGGTTGGGCTGTGTCTAGGGAGAGTACGGAAAAACGCCTTTGCCCAGGTGGTTTGGGAAACAGCATTCCCTGGAGCAAAGGGGAGGTTGTTGTTGTCATTGGGCAGGGCCTTGTACTGTACTTGGGGAGGTTGATGGCCTTGGAAAAAGTAGTGCAGGTCAGTAATTGTTTATTTTTGTTCTTCACTGTGCTGTAAAATGTGCAGGGCATCATATTATTTTAGTCTATAACTTATTCTTACTTGCCACCTCACACTTAACCCAGTGTGTTAGATTTACCAAGCTCTTGTGGTTATACATCTCAGTGAGGTCTCATGTAAGACTGTGTCCCTGTGATTGTGGCTTCGAAAACACAAAACTGGTTTCAGACATTAATCAAATTCCTTATTTAGAAGAAAGATGTAGTTCGGCTCCTCAGGCTACAGCATTGTGAAGAAGTTTGACCTATTCCTCTAGTCGCTGTGTTGAAGGCTGATTTTTCTTTTTTTTTTTTTTTTTTTTTCAGAGGTGTTGTCAAAGTCGACATCAATCTGCAGAAGGTGGACATTGACCAGTGTTCAAATGAGGGGTGGTTCTCGGGGACACACAGGTGTCATCTCAACAATTCTGAGGTACGTCTGTCCCTAGGGGATTGAGCTGCACTTCAATAACAAGTTTTTCTACTATGAATTGTTTTCTGTAGTATGAACGCTATCTATTTTAAAGATGTTGAGTGTGGCTTGTAGGCTGGAAAGATCTTTCTGCACAAGGTGTTTTGGTATGTGTGAGTTTCAGGAGTGCCTGCATTTCAGGAATAACGGTGTAAAACAAAACAGAAGCTAAGTTACTGTGCAGAAATAACAGCTATAGGGAAAATATTACCAGTGAAATGATTTATGAGTTCTGCTTCCAAGTCAATTATACTCTAAACAAAAACAGGCTTTTAGTAAGTGTCACTTTTGAATGGACGTCTTGCAAAATACAGCAAAAGTGGCTCAAATGCTGATAGTAATTATTCATAAAAACATAGGTTTTGATAGAATGATTCAGGATAATAGGCAAAATTGGACACTGTAATTCTTTCCTATTAAAAATCCCAACATTTTGATAGAGCTGACTAAATGTTTCTGTTCAGCTCCTTCCTGTTTCCCTTTTCTTCTGAAGGTCTGGCTCTGTCAGCATATTGTAGATTGTTCAGCCTGGCCGGTCACATGTGTTCAGTGAAACTTAAATAAAATACATTAAATGATTTTTCTTTTTATGATGGCATATGATGTTGTTTTCAAAGGCATTTGTTTTCTGTGAGAGTAGGTAAGTCATGCAGTTACGTGCTTTCAGAAAGGACAATCAAAATGTAGGG
>NW_009970726.1:2998480-3007153 GCF_000747805.2 Chaetura pelagica
GACAGTTTTCTATTGGAAGTCAGGAGATATTTGCCTAATTTTGTTACAAAATGCCAGTTTATCAAAGCCAAATCTGAATTTAGAGAGTTGGTTTTTATGGATTAATCTCCTAATTATTTTTAAACAAGAAAAAGTCAGAATTTTTGTAAACATCCTCTGGTATTTTTCACTTGTAATTTTAAAATAAGCTTGAAATGAGAAATCAAGTAGTCTTTGGTAAAGAAAGACCAATTTAAAATGAAATATTTCTACAAATGGAAAAAAGTTCTTTGGGAAGTACTTCTTGACTTCTGAATTTAAGTGAACTCTTTTTTAATACCTTATGTTTCTTCCTATAAGAAAATGCTTTGGTAGTTGGTATAGCTTGTTTTTTATATATGGTAGTTATACTGAATGCGACTATATGTTTTGGCAAGTGCTCCTCCTTTTCCTAATGTAATAAGAGCAGAAATCAGCGGAGGGTTGGGATTGTAAGTTGCATCTTTTCGTGCAACCAAGAAGAAAAGGGAAAAAAACCCCAACAATTTTATGAGAAGACTAGTAAAAACTCAGACCTCAAAATAAAGTGGAGTAAGAGAAGATCAATGGTGAGCTTCAACACACTTGAGTCAGGTTCAAAGTCCACTGTTTGCTGTAATGGGCTCTGAATCTCATCCCTATTCTTACTGTCTTCCTTATACCACTGATGTGTTTGAGCCAGGACTGGGTTTATGGCATTCTGGGCTTCGCTCTCCTGCTGAGCGTGCTGGGCATTTCCTATGTGCTGAAGGAGAGAAGAACGTTCTATTTCAAATGTAAAGTGTACAGAACAGATCTTCATGTTGGGATTTTGGGGGTGTCTTCTTGTAAAGTGAGCTCAAGTGCTCAAGTAAGTCTGTCTTTACCAGAATCACACTGTTTTATTTACTACTTTTTTTCCCTATGCCTGTTTATTTTGCCTAGTGTTTTTCCTTGGTTTTGGGAGTTAACAAAAACTGCTATACATAATTTACAATAATCTTTTTTTACACTTTTATATACTTTTGCTGTTGTTGCCTCCAAACTGACACATCAGTACAAAACCAGAGCTGCTTTTTTAGAGACTAGGAAGCTTTATGCTGTTTTAGAGAAGAGGTGGTGCTACCATTGCTGATGTTACAAAGGATGTTTTATTTTTCATAATGGATGGTTGCATGTTTTTGTTTCAGTTTGTAGTCTATAAGTGAGTTTCCATAACGCAAAAAGGATTTAAAATACACATTCTAGGGCAGAGGATCTTGAGTGAGTGATGCTGTATATGTGAGAGGGGTTCAGGTTCACACCTTAAAGTGTTAATAATGTGTGAGGTAATGAGTGCCACTGCATTAATGACTTTTCAACTTGTATGCAAAGTAAAAACCTGCCAGCTGTCCAGCTGATCTTTCTTCTCTATAATGCTTACTAGAGTGTTAAATCAACAAGGGTCTCTTGGCTAAAAGAAGGATTTATAGGTAATACAAACCTCCATCAAAATGAAGCTTGCCTGCAACGGAGCTTTTCCTTATTATACCTGAAGAGAATGACACTCCTTACTTAATAACAGTGACCCCTTGGGTTGGGGAATTGCTGGGAACAATCTTTAGAGAAGCTTTCTCTTCTTTAGCCTATGGGCAGCTCCTTGGGAGAGTTCAGCCTAGTGAGGACTTCTGCTCCTTCTTTACAAGCAGGTCCCAAATGCTGCTTTTCATGTTTTGTTTCACTGGAATCTACCCCATGGAACAGGGTAAATGACAGTTGTGTGGCAATGCTTTCCACACAGTTTGTCTTATAAATGCTAATGAAATTATCTTTCCCATCCTCTCATCTTCCTATATGCAGATACAGAAGGACCTACTGACGCTGGAGTGCCTTGTGCCAGATTATAAGGTCAATGTATAGTAGAGTAAGAAAGATAACAGAAATCTCTGGATTTCCAGTTCTCTTTCCTCTCTTCAGTTTTGGTAGATGACTTAAATATTTGTAGACTTTCCACAGACCATTCAGCAATATTTTGCCATAGAAAATATCTGATTTGGCTCCAAAAGTCTTACTGCATAGCCCATACTTTTTGGCCAGGCTATCAGTGCCATTAAATATAATGCATAAAGATCAATATTTCAGATACAAACTCTCTCCTTCCCTAGCATTATGAACATATAGCAAGTGACAGAGGGGGAAGGGAGCAACTCGGATAAAAGGGAGGAAAAAGCCTCAGTTTATGGGTTATTAAAATGCTTCTTTGTCTTGTATTTCAGTTAGATTTGTAGTGGCTAAAATCTACTAGACATGTTACAGACAAATTTTCCTACTTTCTGTGCTGTTTTGAAGTGTTTGTTTTCTAAAGAAAAATGAGTTAAAAAGAAGGAAGATGGACATGCATTACAGTGAATGTAAAAATGTGTTAAACCAGTGGTCTGTATGTGCTAGACAGGAAAAAAGAAAAAGGAATGAATGCACAGGACCCAACTTCTACCAGAAAGTAGAGATTGGTGTTGAAAGTACAGTATTGCTGTCACCTGCTCTGGCACAGAGCCACTAGGAGATGATGTTAACCTATGTGTGACATTGGGATTTAGCTTTGGGAGGCCATCAAGAATAACCTGATTATGTGCTGAAATAACTGTATTGCTAGTCCTTGTTTGAAAGAAAAACAGTGTATGGTTAGGAAATTAAAAAATATTCAAATACACAAAATGCTTTGACATCCTGTTTCTCCCTTTACTGCCATCTGTCCTTAAATTTAGGTGTTCCTGAGGAGATAGACTGTTGACTCTGGAGGAGTATCTTGCTTTTATGTATGGTGCTCTTGAGTACAAAACAAAAGCAAGCTCTGGAAACCTTAGATTCCCCCATTTTCAAATTGACTACCTAAGTTCCTAATATATAGTAATATGTTTTTCTGATTTGTTTGCAGGACTCATATCCCTGATTTTATAGCCTAGATGAACTGGGGGAGCAAGGGTGCTCTCCTGCAAGCTCAAGATGACAGGAAATGTCCTGGTCTAATTAGGCAGGAAGTTAGGTGATGTTTTATGCAGGGCAGTCAAACTGCAGCAGTGGCTAAAGTCTACTTTAGTTGTGCCTTTTTAATCTTAATTGTATCAGCAAAAGAAGGAAGGGGGCTATGGCCAGTTGTTCTTTTATTGGCCTGGAGGAAAAAGGGCCAACTTGGGCCAAGCACAGAGCTCCATTCTCGTTCTACCCTCTACTTGAACACTGAAGTAAGCAACAGTTTCCCTGAAAAAACACATGTGCAAGACATTTGGATTCTATGGGACTGCAGTGGATTGGATGAGGCAGGTGATATCTGCAGGATTGCAAACAACTAAAATTAATTGGATAGAGAACAAAATAATGCAGATAATTCTGAAATTAACAAACAGAAGAAAAAATGTTACACAACGACAAATACAGAGTAATTTCATTGTACAGGCTGGGTTATGAGGATAGGAAAACACGCATTTTTACCCTGTTTGAAACCTTTTAAGATTTTTCTTTTAATGTATGAGATTATTTCACCACACATGCTGGCAGCAGCTGCTGGCACTTTTAGTAACACCTTTAGAGTCCTTCATGAGACACCAACAATAAAATCAAGGCTGAGCAGCACCTGAAGAAATGAGCTGGCATAGCCTGTTGAGCTTGGCCAAACACTTCAATCATCAGCATCAGTCTGAAAAACAGCAGTGGACTCCACACTGTTCCCCCATCCTTAATGAAGCTGCCAACAGCTTGCAATGTGAGGCAGGCTCAGCTGACATCCCTTTGGGTTTCGACAGTATTCCACAAGTGACAGTGTGCAAAAATATCTAGAGGGAATGAGAGAGGCAGAGTAAACAAAAGTGCATTGCTGTCTATATATAGTGTGTGTATCTCTGTGTTTGTAGAAAGATGCATAGGCCTACTGTGTGTGTATTTTTTCTGAACAAACACAAAACCAATTGAGAAAGAAAAATGAGCAGTAGAGCCAAAATCTTTTCTATCATTTAGCAAAACATTTGGGACCATCACATTTCATTATACTGTACATAGTGTTACAGACAACCAACTGAAAAACTGGGAGACAGTAGTCAATTAAAAATAAACTTTAAAGGGAACTGATTTGGGAGAGAGGAAAAGAAAAAATGCTTTCCAGGTTTTAAAACAGATGCTTTCCAATGTCCTTGTCAAACTGGGAAAAGGCTGTTAGTGTACATACTCTGTGGGAGTGGAATCATGACAAGATTAGCATCCAAAGTTATAACCCAATGGGTCATATCTAGTAGCACTGGTTTTGCTTATTACTTGCATCTATTTTCTTTTCTGTCCATTAGGAAAAATGCAGTCAGAATGAGAAAAATTTTAAAAGAAATCTGGTGATTCAATCTGAGTGAATAGGGTTTACTGAATGTAGTTCACTTCCAATTGGGAAATAATCATCATCCTTGGAGCTACAGATTGCATCCAAAATAGGGCAAGAAAAGTACCCACACCAGGATGGAGAGTATGTCAGGATATACTTCCTCTTAGAAGAAAACAAGATCTTTAGTGGTAAAATTACCAATTTCTGTATCAAATTCTAGGCTAAAGGGGCAATGTAAGACAGGGAGCAGCTTTGTTCAGTGCACAGAAAAAGAAAACTGATTCTGCCTTTTTGGATCCAAAAGCAGGAAGGCATATCTGTTATCTCAGACTGATGGCTGCTCACACAACTCTATTGGATGAGCATGCAGTAGACACCAAGTACATTTTGGGTGCTGTTTTAAAAATAACTTTGTATCATCTGCATTAATGGGAAAAGTCCCTTTATGACAGTATACCAGATCTAATCTGTCACTCCCCCAGACACGATTACATAAAGTAAGGTGGAGGTTTGTCAGAGCTTTCAGTGATAAACAAGGTACTATGAAAACCAACTTTCAGTTTAAGGAAGGCATAGGTTGCTTAGCTACAGCATATTTGTCTCTTTAGAAAAAGTCTTTAGAAAAAAAAAAAAATTAGGAAAAAAAAAGTCTTTAGAAAAAGTCAAAACCTGTGTTTTGCAGAAGCTAGTCTTGGTTCTCAATGTTTTCTCAGAAGAATAAAGCTTTTGCAACAATTCCTTTAATCCTACTTATCAGTGTTAACTTGAACATTTCAATTTATCCAGGTCTGCTGCTGTTTTATTTCCCCCAGAGCTAAAAAGTGAAAGCAGTAAATGGTTGAATGATGCTGTCTGACAAAAATGAAAATAGCAGGAAGTTACTTGGTTTCTCTTGCAGTTGACAGACAATGGTAGCATCGCATCAGTTAAGAGTTCTTCCAGATTTGTTGTTGCAGCTTTCAGAACCCTCTCTGCTGGGCAGAGCATCCTATTGAGCAATGCCAATGAGCTGAACTGGTGGCTCTACCCATCATTTTTGGGAATGCAAGAGGTGAGGGTCCAGTTTAGTTAGCTGGGGAACTTGGACCAAATATACCTGGTGGGAGCAAAGGGGAAGTCACAGAGAGGGGAACAGGTGCAGGAAGAGACTGAGGAACTGTGGCAAGAGGTGGAAGCTCAGGGTCTTTTAGGAGCCACAGAAAAGCTGGCAGCAAGGAGCCTGGGGACTGTAGCTAGGCCAGACCTTTCTCCTTTAGTGGGCTGGTTGCTAGTTACCTTTCCCAGATGTGAAGTGATAGTAGTTGTATCAGATCTAAGCGTAATGAGAGAACAGCTTCATTCGTTATCGCTACATTCAGAGGACTGTACAATATCTAAGAAATGTTTCTAGTAGCATTAAGCACAACTAGATATATGTAATTAAACTAATACACAAAATTTCTGTATCAAAGCATCTGGTCTATCCTATGTAAGATTTGATATGCTTATCTTAGAAGAAATGCAACTACTCCCATATCTTGTGAGATAATAAGACTGTTACCCCCATCTTACAGCTGGGATGCAGAGGTAAAATTATCTCTAAACTGACAGATGCCTGGACTGAAACTGGGTGTGATGTCCAGCCACGCAAATTACTGTTTGGTTTCTGCAGAAAGGTACACTGAGCCTGTGAGCTGAAGGGGAGTCCTAATGTGTTCCGTCCAGGCTGGGTCATCTCAGAGTGGGATTTCAGAGTGCATTATAGCATGCATCCACCTACTTCAAGAGAGTTAAACATCATGGTGTATTTTCGGAACCTGTATCTGACCACCTTCACAGTTTTCTTAGTGATCTTTATTTGTGATAGTATTCTCGTTGAAATTAAGCCACCCAGTCTCCTTATAGCTAAGCATCCCGTTGCTGCGCTGCTGTCATTGCAAAGGACACCAGCTTCGCATGAACTGTGCAGACTCTGTCCCTGACTTGCATTCTTAGCTATTTGCTTACTCAGGTGATATACTGCAGAGGGTTTTTTGATTGTTAACATAGAAAATTTCTGCTTGTGCACGTACATTTTTGTTAAAAAATATGGACTTTCCATTAAACCAACGGAAAAAACTGTCTGCCTTTTTAAAAAAAGCTGTTATTAAAGGCAGTGACTGTTTCACCTGTTTTTTTGTAGTTCATGACACCTGCACAAGAGGCTAGTTTAATTTAGCCTAGAGAAGAAAGTTTATTCCTCTTTTTCTATAACAAATTAAAATTAGATTGAAAACATATTAAATATCCCAAAATGAAAACCAGAGAGAAGAGCTGATGACTCTACATATTAAAAGCAATGTGCTGAGGCATATTAATAGCCTTAATGGAAACAAACTAATTTAGTTTTATTTTTGGAGCACAGCTTTACAGTACTAGACATTCAAATACCATTGTTTCTGTTGGTGGCTTCTGGTAGTAAGTTAATGTGTTTTTGCTACTGAAAAAATAACTGCTTTTGATTTACCTGTGCTTCTGTTTAGATCCCAGTAATTAATATGATTTGTTCTTCTAGTTTGTATTTGCCAGTACTGTAAACTGATGACTATCGGGTGATCCGTTCACTGAGGAGAGGCTGATCTAGAAATTTCTCAGTCTTTACTAACACACTTAATATCTTCTCTTGTGTTTCTTCATTGCTTTGTTGTCCTGCGGTATTTTAAATCATGGATATATTAAGCACTGATAATAACATGCAAATGCAGAGCATTTGATTTTAAATCTTTATTTTTTTCTTTTTTATGTTGACTGGTTTATAAGCCATTACTGAGCTATATTGGATTACTGCTGTGCTTTCTCATTAATCTCCTTTAAGGGTTTTACTCTGCTTTCTACAAGTGAGTAAGCAGCGAAAGATAAAACACTTCTCCCCAACATATTATGCATGTAAACTTCTGAAGATAAATAAGGTGTTTGATTCTTCCTTTACTTGGGAGAGATGGTGAGGAAAATAGGTGTTACTGTAGAGACAAAGAAGACAACTTCATATTTGTAATACTGCACTGTTTTCTTCTTGCAGTGGGATCAGAATTCTCTGCAGTTAAATTTAGTCCATAGATTTATCACAACTATTGTACATAGGGCTATCAGTTTCCATTTACTTGCATAAAATAGATAGTAGGATTAGCTGAATGAATTCTTTCCATCAGAATATAGTAGTTACTTTTTTATACCGCTACTTCCATTTAGTAATTCTGTCAATTTTTTCATCTTTGGCTAGAGATAAAAAATACTCCTAGAGTGATGTAACTATGTATTCTCATTTAGGCAAAGTAAGTCCTGCACTTTTCATCCAAAACAGTTATGGTCTTACATTTAAAAATAAAGCTAAGTTGGGCTGAGCTGAGAAATAAACTGATCTTTCTCTCAGTAGCTGATAAATTGAATTATTTGCAACCCTCAATTTTTTTAATGTATGTTTTCATATATACATTTATTTACAGCTAATCTGCGTATGTATGTGGTGGACATTCTACAAATGCACACACATGCTTGCCTGTGTATGCATATGTTGGGAGCTGTGAATGACTTGGTTGTTTGCACAGAGGCTTTCTGCTGGAACTGTTGTGTGAGGAGGTGTTGCAGAGGCTGGGGAGATCCTGAATCCTGTCTTCCATCTAACCCCATGTACCAGTACAGGCTGTGGGGCTGGATGGTTGGAAAGCAGCTTTGCAGAAAAGGCTTAGAGGGTCTTCTTGATAGACATCAAGTTGATCGTGAGTGGTTTTTATGAAGTTTTACTCAGGAAGCCACTTAAACAGCAATTACGCATATTTCAGTTACGTTTCATTTCCACAGGTGATAAAGAGTTGCTTTTAATTATGCATCAGTGGATTATTTTAGCTATTTTCTAACATTGCTTAACAATGTTATTTTCTAACATTGCTTAAGTTATTTTTGTTGAAAGTGTAACCTAAAAATATTTTCTTCGGTGGTTACAAGATTATAAGAAATCACATTTTGCATCTTTATTATTGTGTTTTACAGCACCAAATATAAAAGTATTTTCCGTATTTGTGTATCTTTATTATTGCACAGCTAAATGGTGAGAATGTTGGAACACCTAGAATAATTGAGATGCCTTAACTTTGAAGTCTTCACTTCGCATTGAATTTTCTGTAGTCCTTGAGTTAGTTCATGTTTAAATGTATATGTATGTTGCACAAGGAATGATTGCCCTCTCTCACAGATGCGTGAAAGAAAACAAAGTTGGTGTGTATGTGAAGCTCCATGTATGTCAGGGGATCCTATGGCTGCAGAAGGCTCCCCTTAAGCTACAGCTACAAGCTTCAATGTTCTATTAAGGAAAGAGGGGT